>NC_137506.1:30890776-30923276 GCF_041902795.1 Electrophorus electricus | reverse complement strand
CACACTCTTATCTTTGTCATCTGTCAGTAAGGCACTATTGTGTGCCTACAGGGAGCCAGTGATTGTAGAGAATGTCTTACTTACAGGTTATTGACAGATAAGCAATGAGAATGTTTTAATTAGTAAGCTTATTTGACCTCAGTTCAAATATATACAGTTACCTAAACCCGAATAGATGTTGTATTCTTTTACAGTACAGTCCAGCCTTTAAGCCATACTCTGCTTTTGGCAGCCCAAATAATAAAAGAACATCATCCGATGTCATTATATCATTTCTTTCTGTTGCTTGGTAATGTAGCATGTTGTCTATAATGGAAAGTGAATGTTTTCCATTAATATACACATTTATGATATTTAGGCATTCATATTCATTTGCATATCCTGTATTATTCCAACTTTAAAGGAGCTACCATCTTTCTAATTTCTTTTATTGAGAGGAGAGGAATGTAATAATTTTTTTCTGTTGATTAAGAGGTTAAAGACATCTTTCACCATTACATTAATATTTGGACTTGGGCACAGTCTACTCAAATGAAAACATATAATGCCACAAACATTACAAATTAGAAAGATTTCTTGGGCTAATCTTTTGCGTTTCTTTGTGCCCTTGTTATGTTGAATTCAATGGAAATCTTTGCCTATATTTTCTTTCATGCCATCTAATTCCTTTGGAACGGGGAATTCAGTCTGCTGCCTCTTGCAGGTCGCCGGCATCACAGGTCACCACTTTGCTTGCTCCTCTGGTTACCAAGAGGAACCAAGCACAACCGAAAAGAATTTAGAAACTAATGGAGACCGGGACGAGGCAGGGTTTGTGTGTGTGTGTGTGTGTGTGTGTGTGTGTTGGGGGTGGGATGGCTCTGGAGAAGCCTCAGTGGTCAGCGACAGGGATGCAGGAATTTGAGTGGACCCACTGCCAGGAAAACGCCAGGCGGAAAACGTGGTAAAGATGGGGGAGTTGTGCTGATGGCTAGTGTGGTGGAGCTGTGTGGATAGAGTGGTCAACTCACTTACTGCCTTCACTATCCATTTTTGGTTGTGACTTGCATATCGAAGCAAATCTATTTTAAAAAAAAATTCCTTTGGAATATGAATTTGAAATTCTGTCCTTCATAGCTCCCGGACTATTTTTTTAATCATTTCTTTGATTCTTCAAATTAATAATTATATAACAACATGAAATGAAATGCGGCAACTACTGTATGTAAAAAAATATTTAAGCTTACATCTGTGAAGCACACGTCGACCAAATGATTTGAACGTTTGCTGTGAACAATCATCGTATATCATGTATCAGATGAATGCAAACAAATAAGTAAAGAGTTCATTGTCATCCTTCACTCGAAAGACACTCTGCTTCCCTAAGATGTGTGTTTTTGTGCTGTCAAATGGTAAAAAGCGGTGCGAGGAGTGACCTGGTTCAGTTGCTCTTGAGGCTTCACGGGCTCAGCTCTGGCGTGTCTGGGGCCCAGTTCAATCAGAAGCAGCAGCACGATGGTCTGCGCCATGCTGGTGCCCGTCCAGTCATGCTGCAACATCATGCTCCACAGCAGGAGAAGACACCGGGCAGATGGGTCCAGTGTAGCGCTACAACTCCCTCCCTTCTAGACACACACACACACACACACACACACACACACGCACACACACACACACGCTCTCGCTCTCACGCCACAGTGGCTTTGCTAGGAGTCAGACTCTGATGAATTGGGCAAAAAGGGTGATGGTGCATGGGTAACGACGAGCAAGGTGCAATGCGGGGTGACAGTATGGTCTGTGTGTAGCATGGATGATTGATGACAGACGTGGCGACATTCAGCGAGAGAGCCGGGACGGCAAAAAGAGACAGCGAGCGAGAAGGGCGCGAGAGACAGGGAGACGGATAGTGAGAGAGGCGAGCGCGCGAGTGCGCGAGAGCTAAAGTGGGCCTGAAAGCGAGATGCCAGGCATGTCCCTTTGAAATGCCCACTCAGGGGTAGAAGCCTGGAGGTGGAGGCTGGAGTGGTCCAGTGCCTGGACAGACAGGCAGTCACCACTCTGGGCGAGCGTCCAGCACCCCTCTGCCATTCCCACCAGACCGCCCTCTCCTTACGGGGACAGACTGGGCCTGTCCCCTCCTCTCCCCATCAGTCAGCCAGCCCCCAGTGGACCAACTGGAGCCTCGCTGACACAGCTTGCCAACAAGTGGCTTGCGCCCAAACTCTGGGGGGGGGGGGGGGGGGAGCCTTCCCTAATCGATCTGCCCCACCACGGCAACCTCTGCAGTGTGAGGGAGTGATGACCGCATGATGTCACATGGTGCGAAGCATACTTTCTGTGACAGGCATGGTTATGACACTTATTCAAAATGGTACTATACAGGATGCTGCGCCTCACTGCCAGTGATTTTTAACACTGATTTTTTGCTCTTTACTTTGACTTTTTTTTTTTTACCTTTTGGAGTTTGTATTTTTCTTTTTTAAATTTAGATATTTGAAAAATAAAGTCGTCCTCCTTCACCATGTGTGGTGTCCTTAGTGCTCATTCTGTTCGTGACTTGCCTGTGCGCATCACGTGTCCCGCCGCATCCAAGCCTGCTTCTATGCGCCCATGTGTGCTACTGGAGCTGACAGCCCTAACCTCCAGCTCCTATACAAGCTTATTGTATCCCCATGGCAACAAGAGTGAGCTCTCATGATTCGGCACAATGTGAGTGGGAGTCCTGCCAAAGCCTGTGAGTTCAGAATATCACGGTCAGTCCCAGTGGAAGCACAGGGGTCATATGAGGAGCATTCGGGGGTTCAATCCACTGGCATAAAGTCTTAATAAGAGTCATTTCAGTTAGTGCCATCAAGTGGCAGCCTACACCCAGTGCCATCAAGTGGCAGCCTACACCCAGTGCCATCAAGTGGCAGCCTACATCCAGTGCGCTCCAGCAGGCACACTAGGTGAGTGAGGTCAAAGAGGCACATTACATCGGGCTGCGTCTGGGATTGACTTCCAGTGGTTGCTGAAGGAAAAATATGAATAGAACATAAAAATACCTTAAAGTATTAAGGTAAATACTTAAAGTATTTAGGTGAAATAAATGGATATAAGTGTTATGAATAAGTGTTGTGAATTAATCAATCTAACTGAGTTCCCCAGGGCTTGTCTTACACTATGACGTCTAAATGAACACCTCCCCCTCCTCCCCTCATCTGTTGACTGGGACAGCAGAATTGATAGTGGGCTGTGTGTACTGGGTGTATGTACTCTCTGTTTGTTTTGTTGCTCTATGTTCTGGCCTTCTAAGCGTGTTGTTTGGTAGTGGAGCGGAGTGGAAGTGAGCCATGTGCTATATTTACTGATAACGGGATTTGCGCGTGTTACAAATCTCCAAATGAGGAAGGTTAATTGTGACGGCGAAGAGCAGCATGGCTGCATGCTATAATCGTCGAGCAAAGTTACTTCATCTCCAACGACTGGACCAAAACAGGCTCTGCTGCTCTTTGGATCAGTAGATCAGTGGCACGCCACGTTGAACTCTCCTGGGCTTCTCTTCCTTCTGCGTCCGAAGCGCGGGCTTGTGGTCATGCTGGGAGAGCTCAGGATTGACTGTTTCCTGAGAGAAAATGGCCAAGCTATCCGGAGTCGTCGTTCACTCTCAGCGACACTTGAAACCCGACAGAGCTCTGAGGAGTCAGGTACGTGATTGGACCATATGGCTTAACATGTTTCCCCCACAAAGGGGGATTGATGGGGTAAGTGAATGCTGCAGATTGAGAGGCAGCTAGGCAGAAAGAATAGGGAGGTGAAGGGGGTCATGTTTTCCAGTGGCACATCGTTAACCTCCCGGGTCTGCGGGGAGAATCGGAGCTGCTGTGGAGGCTTATAGCGTGGGGCATTTGTTTGTGGGACCCCCCCCCCCAGGGGGGACGGTGTGAGGGTGGTGGGGTGGCAGACCCCATGTCTGGGATGGACTCCCAAACCAGCAGTGAGCTGACGAGAGGGGAGGGATTGGAAGAGGAGAGGGGGGATTTAAACACAAATGCCCCCAGGACCAAGAGCCCCCCTGGGCACAGACCCTCTACTAAGTCCCCTGCTGGAGTGAACCAGAGGTGCTGACCCAAGAATTTGTGCAGTTTGAGAAGGCCATGCATTGCTTTCACTACTGAAGACACACTGCAGCTTCTAGTTAAGGTTTAGTTGCGAAGTAATAATGAGTTTGTATTTGCGCAAGTTCAGACGATGAGTTCTCAATGCTTGAGAACAGCATTGCAGTGTTTGGAACCAAAGTCCTGTTAAAAGGTTTAGAAACACATTCATTAAATCGTTACACTTTTGGTCCAGTGGAATGAAGTGGATTGCAGATTTAACCTTTCAACTTCTACTGTAGATGAAAGGTGATTAATGGTTAGGTTTTCTGTCTAGAATGGGTTATTTTAAGAATGTAAAAAACCAAATTGCTCTTTTTTTTTTGGAGGTATTGCCTTATGCTAGTACAATAATAACAGAACAAAACCCAAAGGCCACACTGCATTGTATCTGCCATATGCCCTATACTGCTGAGCTAGTAAATACTCTTACAAACACTGCGTTTCAAAGCGCTCCCCCCTTCCTTTTCTCACCCACCCAACAGTGTGGCACTATTTTCTACCTCTTTATCCCTTTTAATTAGAAGGCAAATTCTGCAGGGCTGGAGAGACCTAATCCTTAGCTGCCCAACAATGCCCAGGGTTTGCTTTGAACAGCCGACCTGCAGCTCCTAGGCCCAGCCCCCGACTGTATGGCAGCACTCCCCCGACTGCTGCACGCACCCCTCGGGGACTGACCCAGGAACAGCCACGACACCTGTGCTGGGTGGTCGTGCGTGAGGCCGACCGACGTACGGCTGGACCCACGTCAGCTGTAAGCAGTAGGTTAAGGCGAGGCAACGCTGAAAACACGAGCCTTATTGTGTGATGGAAAAGTCATGCAGACACTTACATTCCTGGATACATCGAGGACTTAATGAGTAAACCAACGCCCCCGTCAGGGAGCTGAGGACCGTGGGACGATTGATGGGAGAAGAAGGGACATTTTGGTTACGTTGCCTTGAGTTAGTTCAGAAACCTCTTTACATCTTTATATTTAGGTTAACATTTACCAAAAAAGAGGGACGCCTTAAGAACCAATGCTAAAAGCCAAAGCTAAAAGAGAACGAGAGGGAGGGGGAGAGAGAGAGGGAGGGGGAGAGAGAGAAATGCAATGCAATATAGCAATGACAGCTTGTTCTCTGCTAATTTACATATATATTAATGTTGCTCATTGTAAAAAAAGGATCTCATTAGTTTGTGTGATTTTCACTCAAGATGCAGTTTGTGGATATTCATAAAACTCATCATTACACGTGTGTTTGTGTGTGTGTGCTTTTGTGAGTATGTGTATCTGAGTCAGTGCATGTGTCCATCAACACTGATGTTTTGGGAAACAAAGATAAGGTTGTAGAAAATTTAACACTGACAAGAAAATTACAACTAAGGAGAGACTGCCATTCATTCTCACTGCTACCAAAACAAAGAAGGCCAGTATCAAAAGTCACCGCACTGCTCTTGGTCAACAGAATGTCAAAAATAATGTGATAAGCATTGTAGTTCCAGATGTATTTAGATAGACAGAGCCTAGTGTTTTTAAAAAAACACTATAATTTCTCACTCGTCCCACGTCTCCAGTGAGATTCAGACACAATTTAAACAAGTTACAACAGTGGCGTCGTCTGTGGGCCAAGTTCTGTTTCAGAATGAGTTCCCTTACACCTGCTTTGACCTACACAGTGCAGTACGTTAACTGGCCTCTCCCTTCCACAGCAACGAGCCATCCTGCCCAATTACACTGACTGGAAGTGATCGTTCTAAAAGGTAGAAACTGCAAATGACGTTCGCACCGTTCACAAAGCGACTGTCGCCTCCGAAATACCCCTCAGCCCCCTCGCCCCGCCCCCCCTGACGCTGGAGCAGTGGGGTCATCAGATACAGCCGCAAAATACAGAACAAAAGAGCATTTAGGAGGGATTATTAAGATATTGCCCAGAGTTGTGACTTGAAATGTGTTCGGGGGGGAAAAAGCCCATTTAAAAGTCATTAAAAACCTGACTGCATGTTCACTGCCTCATCTTCTGTTATCACGTTACATAGAGCTGTGTAAGGGCATGTGGGCCTGGCATATCACTGGCTAGTTTTCATACGTTGTTTAAATAGAAATACTAAATCAATGGCCCGGGGATGTTCAGTCCATAAGGAGTAAGCTGAACCACTGCTGTCCCATTGTCAGGGTCAGTGTGGCTGGCTGGAAAGTGCTTATTATGGACAGAGAAAGACAGAGAGAGAGAGACGGAGAGAGAGAGAGAGAGAGAGAGAGAGAGAGAGAGAGAGAGAGAGAGAGAGAGAGAGAAGAGAGAGAGAAAGAGAGAGAGAGAGACGGGACAGAGAGCGACAGCAGTGTCCTTATGCATCAGGCCTTCTAACCAGGTCCGATCTGGCCTGGAGACAATGACTGGAAAAGGAGACGCCAACACAGTTAGCAAAACACGTTAAGGTCATCCGACTGACCACTGCACTTGAAGGCCTGTAGTGGCGGAGAGGCGCACTGTTTTGGTAGTGAGTCATTTACTAAGAAGGATCATGCAGATGAGTTTTGTTTACTTCCTGAATGTCATAACACAGGAGCTGCTTTTAACATTTCCTAGAGTAGATCATGCTAACTTCCTGGTTAATGCAATGCCCACAGCAGAGTTCATTAATCTTCCATAATAATTCATACACAGAATTAGATACACCTAGCATGGTACACCTATCATAATACACCTAGATATATCTAGCATAATACACCTAGATACACCTAGCATAATACACCTAGATACACCTAGCATAATACACCTAGATACACCTAGCATAATACACCTATCATAATACACCTAGATACATCTAGCATAATACACCTAGATACTCCTATCACAATACATCTAGATACACCTATCACAGTACACCTAGACACAACTATCACAATACACCTAGATACACCTAGCATAATACATCTAGATACACCTATCATAATACACCTAGATACACCTAGTATAATACACCTATCATAATACACCTGGATACATCTAGTATAATACACCTATCATAATACATCTAGATACACCTATCATAATACGCCTAGATACATCTAGCATAATACACCTAGATACACCTAGTATAATACACCTAAATACACCTATCATAATACACCTAGATACACCTATCATAATACACTTAGATACTCCTATCACAATACATCTAGATACACCTATCACAATACACCTAGACACAACTATCACAATACACCTAGATGCACCTAGCATAATACACCTAGATACACCTAGCATAATACACCTAGATACACCTAACATAATACATCTAGATACACCTATCATAATACACCTAAATACACCTATCATAATACACCTAAATACACCTATCATAATACACCTAGATACACCTATCATAATACACCTAAATACACCTATCATAATACACCTAGATACATCTAGCATAATACATCTAGATACACCTATCATAATACACCTAGATACACCTAGCATAATACACCTAGATACACCTAACATAATACATCTAGATACACCTATCACAATACACCTAGATACACCTAGAATAATACACCTATCATAATACACCTAGATACGTCTAGTATAATACACCTATCATAATACATCTAGATACACCTATCATAATACACCTAGATACACCTATCATAATACACCTAAATACACCTATCACAATACACCTAGATACACCTAGCAGAATACACCTAGATACTCCTATCACAATACACATAGATACACCTAGCATAATACACCTAGATACTCCTATCACAATACATCTAGATACACCTATCACAATACACCTAGATACACCTATCACAATACACCTAGACATAACTATCACAATACACCTAGATGCACATATCATAATACAACTAGATACACCTAACATAATACATCTAGATACACCTAGCATAATACGCCTAGATACATCTAGTATAATACAACTAGATACACCTAACATAATACATCTAGATACACCTATCATAATACACCTAAATACACCTATCATAATACACCTAGATACACCTAGCATAATACACCTAGATACTCCTATCACAATACACCTAAATACACCTATCACAATACACCTAGATACACCTAGCAGAATACACCTAGATACTCCTATCACAATACACATAGATACACCTATCACAATACACCTAAATACACCTATCACAATAAACCTAGATACAACTATCACAATACACCTAGATGCACCTATCATAATACACCTAGATACATCTAACATAATACATCTAGACACAACTATCAAAATACACCTAGATGCACCTATCATAATACACCTAGATACACCTAGCATAATACACCTAGATACATCTAACATAATACATCTAGATACACCTATCATAATACACCTAGATACACCTAGCATAATACACTTAGATACACCTAGCATAATACCCCTAGATACTCCTATCACAATACATCTAGATACACCTAGCATAATACGCCTAGATACCCCTATCACAATACACCTAGATACACCTAGCATAATACACCTAGATACTCCTATCACAATACATCTAGATACACCTATCACAATACACCTAGATACACCTATCACAATACACCTAGACACAACTATCACAATACACCTAGATGCACATATCATAATACACCTAGATACACCTAGCATAATACAACTAGATACACCTAACATAATACACCTAGATACACCTATCATAATACACCTAAATACACCTATCATAATACACCTAGATACACCTAGTATAATACACCTATCATAATACACCTAGATACATCTAGCATAATACACCTAGATACTCCTATCACAATACATCTAGATACACCTAGCATAATACGCCTAGATACCCCTATCACAATACACCTAGATACACCTAGCATAATACACCTAGATACTCCTATCACAATACACCTAGATACTCCTATCACAATACATCTAGATACACCTATCACAATACACCTAGACACAACTATCACAATACACCTAGATACACCTAGCATAATACATCTAGATACACCTAGCATAATACACCTAAATACACCTAACATAATACATCTAGATACACCTAGCATAATACATCTAGATACACCTAGCATAATACACCTAAATACACCTATCACAATACACCTAGATACACCTAGCATAATACATCTAGATACACCTAGCATAATAAACCTAGCATAATACACATAGATACTTGTGAAGGGCCCCACCCATCCCAACAATAGGCTCTTCTCTCTGTTGAGGTTTCGCTCCCTGAAGACCAACACAGAGAGACTGAAGAGGAGCTTCTTCCCGCAGGCCATTTGGGCCCTGAATAAGGGCAACTGATGAACTGTGGGGACCACTCTGTGTACTCTGGGTATGATGTCCACAATAACATCATAAAAAGATTGTAAAAACTGGAAATTGTAAAAAACTGGAAATTGTACATTGTGTATATATACATATTATACATTCCCTCTGCATCCTTCATTACATAGTTATTTATTCATCAAACCACATCCATTTCCCGGTAGTTCCCTGTATCTCTCCTCAGCTTGGACAGAACAGTTACAAAAGCATTTTACTGCAAGTTATACCATGTATGACTATATACATGACAAATAAACTTTGAACTTTGAACACCTATCATAATACACCTAGATACACCTATCATAATACACCTAGATACACCTAGTATAATACACCTATCATAATACACTAGGATACATCTTGTATAATACACCTATCATAATACACCTAAATACACCTATCATAATACACCTAGATACACCTAGCATAATACACCTAGATACACCTATCAGAATACACCTAGATACACCTAGTATAATACACCTATCATAATACACTTAGATACGTCTAGTATAATACACCTATCATAATACATCTAGACACACCTAGCATAATACACCTAGCATTAGATACCCCTTGTCACAATTAGTCCCTCCCAGCTTCCATGTTCCGTGTTTTCCCTGTCTTGTGTATTTTAGTTCCATAACGTAGTTTCATTTTCTCCACCCCTTGTTTGATTTTCCACACCTGTTCCTTGTTTCTAGTCTTGTTAAGTTCATGTATTCAAACCCTGTTGTGGTCCCTGTGTCTTGGCTATTCACTGAATGAACGTCTGACAAACTGAAAACCTGTATCTGTCTGAATGCATGTATGTTTCTTCAAGTTTTTCCCTAGCATCTTTGTTCTAGTCTGCTTCCCCTGTTTGCCTTCGTGTGCGTTTGGTTTGTGTTTCCTAACCTTCGTTATCCTAGACCTTGTTTTGTTTATCATGTATCCTCAAACAGTCCGTGTTGGCTCAATGACCCTGGACTACTCTGACTACGAATCTTAAGAAATCTCTTCTCCGCACATGCATCTGCCTCCTTACTGCTCACTGATACACACGTACGATTTTTCTTTTACATCTTGCTGATATCAAATGTTACATTTTAGAGTAATATGCCATTACATGTGTATTTCCTTACAGCAATAAAAATTGAAAGTTTGTGAACAAACATTATGCTGGCTTGACCAAACCAGCTAAACAATCTGAAAGAGCTTGAATTTCAGTTGAAAGGCAATTGGCTATGGGGAGGTGAATTTTGAGGGTATTTAGCAGTTTCAGGCTATTGTGCATAAGTGCATAAGTAAGGGTAGTTCTGGTTGAGGGCTATTTGGTTGATGGGGTATTTGTTGAGGGGTATTTGGCTGTGGGGTTAATTTTGGTTGTGGGGTAATTGGCTGTGAGGTAGTTTTGGTTGAGGGCTGTTTGCATAAAGGGTGTATTTATAGTTGAAGAACATTTGAAGAGTTGAAGAGGTATTTTGGTTGATTGATAATTAGCGGTGAGGATTTATTTAGCATTCTATCTGAGGGTTGTTGCAGTGGAAGGGTATTTAGCTGTGGGGGATAATTTTGGTTGAGGGGTATTTGGTTATGGGGTAGGTGAGATTAAGGTATGTTTTGCTGTGGGGGTAGATGTGCCTTAGGGCTGTTTGGCTGTGGTGCATAATTTTGGTTGAGGGATAATAGGTGAGGGGTGTGTGTGGTTGAGGACTATTTGTCTGATGGTGAAAGGCAACTGTCACTGAAAACATGGACAGTGGATCCTTGTAGAATATGATGAATTATTCCCTGGCACAGTCACACAAGTGAATTTCAATTCAAGATTACTATTCATCTTGATCAGTTAAAATGCAATGAAATTCTTATTGGACTGGCACTGTCTGCCAGTTATATTATAATGTGGTGTTCATCCCAAATGAGCATTGAGAGGAAACGTTAAATACTTCAGTTTCTTTTTTCAGCTTGTTGATGGACAATGTGAAGTGGACAGTAGAGCCCTGTTCACACCTGGTATTTATATACGTGTGTGTGAACAGAACATAAGTGTCTGTAACTAATACAAGTGTGATGAGTCTCGGAGCCAGACTGTAATCTGGTCACTCAAACCATTTTCCTAGGCAGTCTGGGACATCAGGCTATTTACATTACATTAGGCCACATTACATGTCTAGTGTGAACAGCCTCGTGTCCTGAACAGCAACATAGTGCTGTTGTCGACCGCGCCATTGCCCTAGCTATATATAAATAACTGCGAGACTGTTTGGCAATTGCTCTGCATATAGTTAAGCAAGCTAATGTGGGGTCTTGTGGCTAATAAGAGCACAGATATACTTTCTTCTGGCGTGTCCTCTCTTGTTCATTCATAAGTTGACAGAGCAGAGCACGTGATGGAAAAGATTGTAGTAGCCCATGCTGGAACGTGAGCAAGGCTTCGTAGGACGTTTCTGTCCAAATGCAGCGGAAATTTGTAGTAAATGTGCGCGGTACTTCCTTCAGTGGAAATTATGTTAGAAATCAGATCACAAGCACTCTCTTGGGATGCTTTCAAAGTGCCAGGTGTGAATGGCTAAATGTTGTGGCAGCCACTTGTGATCAAATCACTGCAGGCACATGTTTGTGCTGGATGTGAACATGGCCTATGAGCTGCTGCTTGTTTGTCTCCAACTTTTACGGGAGAGATGGTCTCTGGCACTGTCACAGAGACATAAGAGATATCATTCCAGGACTGCTTCCTGGCACCTTGTCAGCTAGGAATTTAAGTCACAGATAAATTGCTAAAGGTTTAAAAAGCTGGATCGGTAAGAGCGGACATACGATTCTGCTCGTCACATGGATGGGCATTCATTTCATCAGTGCCTGTATATGCATAATATTGATTCTACTGAGTCTCTGAGAGGTCTTTGTTGAAATGTGTTGGGACCATTTCCAGCCGTTCATCGTATTTGATTTGTCTTGTTTTCTTGCTGATGGTCCTGTATCTTATATGGAATGTTTCTTTTTGATGACCAAATGTTTGTATGTTACATTTTCTTAGATAATTTGAAACAGTGTCCATAAAATTAATATTTTTCAAAATGGTGTATTGTGTGTTACATGTGTAAGATAAGAAAAAAACATTTGAACCCATGACTGTGAATGTACTGAACTGCTTAACTTTGTTTAAACTCATTTCTGAAATATTCAGTCTCATCACCGAAATAGGTGTTTATTTAGCTTGCAAGTTAATTATCAGATAATCACATTTTGTTTGTAAGCCTAAATGTATTTATAACATTTCTAACAATTGTCACTTAATCTCTGTTATTTAAAAGAAAAGTCAGCTTTCAGTCTGGCCTAAATATCCTAAAGTTGTAAATAATCAAATAGGCCTATTTTGCAGTAATGACAGAAATGAAGGATATAGCCTATGAAAAAGTAATCTCTACAGAATTTTATGTAGCTCCGTAAGTGTGTGTTAATAATGCTTTAAAATTGGCCAACATATATTTGAATCATATTTTCATGTCATGTCACATTGCGGTAGGCTAGTGATACATTTTCTGAACTTTATTTTGAAAATTTCCATGTGGTATATTAATTCATGATTTCGTGGGAATTACCTACCAAATGCTACCCATATCAATCGCAGGTAGATACGTGGCCGTGAACATCAGACTTTTATCGGGAATGTCCGATTTCCCCGTGAAATGCAGGAAAACTGGAAGAGCGGATAGTACAGCTGCTGTAACAGATCCGGACACCTGCTGTACCTGGACAGCGCAATGATGATGGCGGAGCATGCCGCCTTTTCCTGTTGCAATGCCGACGAGTCACTCGAGATCAGCGCGCTGGATTTTCTCTAAAAGTAACCTAGCTAGTAGTTAACGCTTGCTAACGTTACGCGTTTTTGACCTGTAGGAGTTATCCTGATGTGGATTCATATTTAGTAAACACTGACATAGCAAATTTTGTCAGAAACCTTTCGTTGGAATTACAGACATCGCTGTTATATTTTGGAAGTTGTTTGTTTGAGGCTCCTTGCTAATTGTACGTTAGCATGGCGCTGCCTGTCGACGAATTCTGGGACAGGGACAGAGAACCGTGTCAAATCACGGAGAAATATTTTCATCTCAGTGAGAAAGCGTTAAGCCTAATACTCCTGGTGTTCAGTGTTTACCACTCAGTCATTAGGGTAGGCTATAAGTTCAGCATGGCAGGCTAATTTCTCGTGAATTGAGTAAGGCTCTGTTTATAGGAGGGCCTGAGTGCTTAACTGTGCTTGGTAGTGCAGTGAAAAGAGAAGGGAACATAGCGTTCATAAAGTGCAATACTATTGTCGTCATTTATGGTATATACCTTTTAAGTAAATGCCTAAGTAAGTGGACATTTATTTGTCGTTTATTTATATGTTACGCTACCTGATTTAAATGTGTCAAAACAGAATCCCATCTGTACTGTTAAGATATGTGCTTACCTGAGTTCCTTTCGGCAAAGTGCACCAGAGCTTTTGTCTTGCATAGTATGTCCTGAAAAAGGCAGAGCAGGACAGCTGTAACTAGATGCCCAGATACTTTCACCTATAAAGGCTTTGCTATTAGTGAATCATCATATGCAATTTGTCAGGCTTAAGTACAGATGTTGAACATCCACTGATAATTTAACCAGTAGCAGTTTACATTGTCTGTTAATTATTTATACACTCCTGCAGCAGCAATGAATAATTCATTGGCCACTGACTGGTAAGGTTTGTGTCAAGTCTTGCCATTACATAATTATGACTTTGATCTAATGTTAATATACTGCTGATCATAAGTCTGAGCCTTGGGGGAGCATGGTGTGTGTATAGGTGATATTTCCCCAAATCTCTCACAGATTGTGGGGAGGATGATGGTGCTGGGAGGGTCAGCGTAATGGTCTCGCGGGAGTCGCGCGTATGATTGCTCTACTATGACGTCTCCCCTTGTACAGTTTTGTAGTCTAAATGTTTCTCTGACTTAATTGGCGTCCTCGAGGGAAGCCCGGCAGCTGGCAGCCGGATGGCGTGGATGTTTAATTAGCAGGCGGGCATGTTGGGGGCAGACGCCTGAACGGCTTGGAGAGACGGAGGCGTCGCTGCAGCGAGGCAGCTGCACGGAGACCGCGCAGCCACCCAGCTCCTGCGTCTGTGCCGCATCTGAAGATATTTGTTTTGGAACAAGCGCGAGTGTGGTTTCCCTCTTCTGGAGATGGAACAGATGTGGCACAATTGGGAGAGAAGGGCATAGCGTGGCTACTATGCAGCCGGACAAGCCATTCAGCCAGGCAGGGGTTTGGTGCTGGGTTTGGGGCATCGGCTGAGAGCTGCCGTGATGCGACTGGGGTGCAGATCTTTCCTGTATGTTCAAATATTACAAACTAGAGTATGGAACGAGAACAAAGCACAAAACGTGGGATTTCCATTGTAGCAGGTTTGGGATGTCTCACAATCTTAACTCAGCTAGGGAACGTCAGTAACAGGGACAGACAATGGCTTAATTTTGTCATTGTTAAACATTAGTTCTTCCTCGAGACATCGGATTTGCACTAGGCTTTCATCTAGGCCACTGCAAAGTGCTGTGCTTTTTTGGTTACTTTTCATCCCTTTTCCCCATTGACTTAATTGTCATTTTGGCTATTTTAACTACTCCAATACCTGTAACTTGGAGAACACAGATCAACACTGAACCTCTGAACTAATCTTAAATCTAAATTAAATTAACTTTTAATGAATTATATAGTATACGGATACAAATCAGAACTCTCAACGTCCAGGTTCTACAGATTGTCTATAGGAGGAGTGAGGTGTGTCAGAAAAGTGGCCTGTTATTTTCATTAATTGCTCAATTAGCTGTTTAATACCTGTAAATATAAAAAACAGGACTGAACCAGGATTCATGTTCTGGATTTGAAGCTATCTGCACTAAAGTCACCAATGTTGCTACATGGAATGAAATCTCAACTCAGTCTCCAAATACATATGTTTACCCTCTTCTACTGCCCTTTGCGCTTAGCTGCTTTTGGACATGCCCATATAGTTTCACACTACACCGACCGAAAACGCACAGCTGCTGCTCAATGTCAGGCCAATTAACTAACCCTTCAGGCTGCTGTTTGTCAAGAGTACTTCAGGTATGTGCCTATTATTTTCTTTCTATCTTAATATCGAGTGTTTTCTCTAGTTTGTCTTTCATTCCTTGTCTGTCAGATGTTGCCATTAGTACGTTCTTACAGTTGATCCTCATTGAGAAAAAAGGAGGTGTTCAATACAGGCATTGACCAAACAATATGGTAAAACTTTGTAGTGGAATTTAAATAATTAATATTATCAGTTGGGATGTTAGTATGTTGCATCACTCTCTAATGACCAGAGAGTGTTAAGTGCAAAGAAGCTTAAGATGGGTAACTGAATAATACATCATTGGAGTGTTTTGATTATTTCGCAAGACTCTACAACCTTTAAGTTCAGTGCAACATCCCCAGAAACCTGCTGATGGAGTCTGGTGAAGCAGAGGCCCTGGGTAATAATCCAAGCATGAACTCCTCCACCACAGTGAGATAGAATATGACTCCGTTATCCTTTGTCCACATGGCGTGCTGCTCCATGGTTGCGTTCAACAACTGTGCCCTGTCAAGGATGCCCAGCTTCTAAGAACAGGAGGGTGGGGAACCAAATACTTGGACAGTAAGGCTGGTGTCCCCGGGCATACATGTGTATCTCTACAGGAGACCCATGTGTGTATTTAAGGTGTCCTCACAGGTGAGGTCCATACTGTTGGTCGGCTCCGCAGGATGTGGCAGAGTGGGCTGAGGGTTGGCTGGAAGCAGGCGGCGGACGCTGGGCCGTGGGACGTGTTGACTCTGCGCTTCTCATTACTGGGCCATGTGTCTGCATAGTCATGGCGGATAATAGAGCCCCAAGGCTGGGTCGTGCCTTCAGGAAATGTAAAAGTTACCGGCTTTCAACGGTAAACAGGGCTCCCTGTCTCGGTTGGCAAGGTGGAGAAATCTGGTGAATTTATAAACATTAGCCAATGAACAAGGGGTCCATGTTAATTGTCGGATCTCTATTTTCTGCATGTAGATCATGAACGAAAGAGGCCAGTAACACTGCCGATGTCCTGCCAATGCAATACTGTGTGTATGCAGCTGTTCTCTCTGAAATGTACTCTATGACTTAAGGAATTTTTTCCTATTTTTATGACCTCAGGGAGCAATTTAAGGAATATGTATAATATTCAATAATATGTATTAATAAAAACTGTCTGTGGAAGATCTTCACCAGAAATGGTTACTCCTCACAGCCCTGCTAGCCACCGCCTCTCTGGAGAACGACTCTAACTCTGAGGGTGGTTGTAATCATGTTTTGGATATTGTCAATAGAGGCTAATCTTTCGCCCACTTTAAGTAATGACTGATATGTCCTAAACTGCCACTGCCACAGATAAATTAAGCTACTTATTAATGATATTAGAGAATAGTCACTCTTGCTCTACCTTCCATGTGCGTTGGGAAGCCCACCCGCCACGCTTCTCAAGATTCAGTCCTGCCTCCCGGGCCAGAGGATCAGAACATGATTAACACTTTCACACCTACCACCTTAGTCCTATAGCTCTCAAGTCTTGGATGATTATTTCCCACAAGACTTTAACAGCCAGAGAGCCTCCTTCAAACATTTCTTGGGATCCTTCTCTGTAAAAAATAACTTATTTGAGGATACAATATCACTCTGTAATCTAGGTGAAGGAGTACTGTTTTCACTTAATTTCTCTCTCTCTCTCTCTCTCTCTCTCTCTCTCTCTCCCCATTTATCTATATAAGAATAATTCAGGTTCTTTAAGCATTGTTTTATCCTAGATATGAGGGTAAATATATCCTACATTTTCCCAGGCCATAGCTCATACTCTATTGCTCATAGTTCAGCTGTGTGTGTGTCTGTGAGCTGACAGGTTCATTTGCTCCATGGAGAGTGGTGCTTAGGGTAGATGAAGTGTTTTCACTTCAGCAGGTCACTTCACTAGCCCACATCTGTGCAAAGTTGCCTGTCTGTCTGTCTGTCTGTCTGTCTCTCTCTCTCTCTCATTTACTCAGTTTGACTAAATCATAAGGTAAAAGCAGACAAGGGAATAATTTCAACTGTTCCAATTTTTTTAATTAACTGTACATTGGCATTTGTGCTAGTTAACAGATGAATAGAACTTGCATGAAATGAGGAGTACTGGACTCCAAGACAAATTTCCCCAAAGGACATAAAGTATATACAACTCAAACAGCTACTGAGAAAAATACAGATATTATTTTTTGGAGAACTTCCAGTATCCCATATATATATATATATAAAATGTATTTATTTTTAATTCTTAAAGTTGTAACAGTCATATTATAAATATTACGATACAACTACATGTAACGTTGAGCGGTAAGGTGGCGGACGAAAGTGCGGAGAAGAGCAAGATTTATTAGGGGCAAATCCAGAGTCGTAGTCGTTATAGTTGTCCAGGGTCATAGAGCCAATACGGAGATTACGGGGATACATTACAAACAAACAAAAACACACGACGGCTATAATAACAAAACAGGCTAAAACAAATGAAGTTTTTGAAACACAGACGGGCTTTCAGACTCCAACCAAACACATAAACGCAAGCATTCACATAAGCATGAATCTAAACACAATGACGCTAACACATAAACGCATCAAACACAATGAACAGCGAAAACACAGGCCACATGACAGGGTTTAAATACACTAACTTAACAAGGTAGAAACGAGTGACAGGTGTGTGCAATCAAACGAGGGGCGGAGAAAACGAAACTACGGCATGGGACTAAAATACACAAGACAGGGAAAACACGGAACATGGAAGCTGGGACGGACTAATTGTGCCACTACATTTACGGTCACATTACTTAAATGTGTTTAAAACCCCAAATCAAACAATGAATTATACAAGCACTGAAACTTTGAAAAGTGTATAAAACTCCTAACAAATTCTTCATTTGGAATCCAACACAGGACTGAACCCTCCAGAAAGTATTGCCATTGTGTTTTTCTCTCCTTCTCTTGAGTCACTGGGTTCGGCAGCGTCACGCACCTACACACGGAATCAGTGCTACCTGTGCCCAACGCAGGCCTTTCACCTCAACCCAGATTTCCACAGGATGCATCTCCTGTGCAGGATTTGGCAGGAGTAAATCGGGAAAATAGGGATATCTGAAAGGGGAAATGTCAGCATGATGTTTGTTCCTTGAAACAAAAGGACTTCTGCCGCTATCAAGCTCCCATTAGAAACGGGGAATTGAGCAAGCAGCGTGCTCTGTGCTCCGAAAGCTGGAGTGATAACACCCAGTAAAGGCAGGCCGGCCTGCTAATTGCATGCCGAATATTTATAGTCCAGACAATTAGCTCTCGCCTTTTATATGCAAACAAACAGCCGAGGCATGGAAACAGAGAGTGTGCGAGAGAGAGAGAGAGAGAGAGAGATGGGAGGGGAATGATGAAGAGAGGGAGAGGACAAGAAGAAGTAATTAAGATGCTGAAAACAGGACACAGACAGGCTGTCTGTTGTACAGTGATTTGTGGCAAACAAACACAATAATTAGCCTGTCATTGTAGGGTAATGAAATTGGCGACGCTTTTCTGTTGTTGCCAAGTGCCATCCGGCCCAAGAACGTTTCACTGAGTCCCTCAGTCATACAGCAGGGAGCATGAGCAGGGAGGGGTTGTCTCTGTGAGTTCAAAGGTCACCATGTGTGGTGTGGCTCCTGGGAGAGGTTTTAGAGTTTGGTAGAATGGCATGATTTAGTGGCAACATGAGGTTAGAGGAGCGAGGCTGAGCAGGTGCTGAGGAGTATATTTATTTATCATATATTTATTTAATAGGGCTGATATATAAGCATAGAAAAATGACAGAGTAATCTGATGCCATATATTAGAACATTTTTAGTTTCATAATTAGATGGACTTCTGAAGAAAAAAAGAACAAGAATCTAAAAATGGCTGCCATTTAAATTGAACTTGCCTTTAAAATGGCGCCATTCATGCAAAGTCTTTTGTTTAATAGAAAGTAAGTTCCATACATTTTATTGTTCTGACTCTTTGACTGGTAAGTTGAAAAATGGCTTCACTAATTTTTGTAAGGTGTAAAATCTATTGTCTGTTAAATTTATGTATGTAAATATAGGAAGCTTAGATTAATAGATGGATCAAAATTTGAACTTACTTGTCATCACTTAAATTTAATGGATCCTTATTTAATACATATGTACTAACTAACTCAATAGGTAATAATGAAAGTATTAGACAGTGAGTTCTACCTTAATTCCTCCATGTAATAAACTGGACTTTTACTGTAATTAGTCACCAGACTTAAATCTTTGCGCTATCTACATCTTTATGGTCTTCTGTGTTATACCATAAGTGCACTGATTAAATAATCAAAAAGTAATCAACTGCCACCATATTAACAAATTATTCATCACAATATTAAGCTTCTATGGTGATGGAAGTGTAATGACTTGGTAACCAGACTTACTTACACTGCCTGTACTTTCATATTAGTAAAATCAGTGTTACATATTCAGTGATACATATTTTTACCACTATACATCAGTATGGGTAATATTTGTGCCTTCATACCTAAAGTAAAAAAAAAAAACAATCAATGCACTTAACCATATCTCACCCAGACTATTACATTACTATAAACTACTTAAAATCACTGATTGCTCATTATTACTGGAATATAAACCCCCACTCCAAGGATAATGATCTTTTCTTTTCATGATATTAATTACATTGGAATCAAGTGGTACACATTTAGTATTAGTACATTTCAATATATTTTTTTTTTCATTATGAGAGACTACTAATTTGATTCAGTGCATTTCTGCACTCGAGCTAGCACCATTAAAATGACAACAGCCTGACATGGAGCTTTAAGTCTTAAGTAAGTGCTTGGGTATTAATTAAACAGTGATCAGTGGCCCAAAACTGGATACTAAATAATTACACCAAAGTCCATGCAGTATTATTGAAAGCATTAACTACTACAGTAACACTTAATTACTTACTACTGACTTAATAAGTACTACAGTATTAATTAAGAAACCATATAGCAAAATGGCTAAACAAAAAACTTAAAAATTAGGGTACATCTCTTGGTGTTTTGCTGAATGAATTGGTACAGACATGTACAGACTTGTACGGACATGTGTGACGTCTGTGTAGACGTGTGACTTTTACAGATGTGAAGTTACTTGTTCACACCCAATGTAGTTCTCACATTGGGTGGAGATTAAAGGTTTGACAAAAAAAAAAATCTGATTAGGATTATCACTACATTTTCCATTGTTAAAAAATCCAGTGAAAGAATAAAGACATGAGCTACAGTGTGAAGGTCAATAACTCTAATGTCAATTTTACATTACAACACTGATTCTGAACACAGATTAAGACAGTTATGTCATAATTTTATCGAGTACATTGAGCTATACTTTTTGGTGAAAAGTAGTTTTAGCAACATAGCCACAAAAATTTCATAGCAGTGTAATGTCAGGGCAGTTCTGTTCTGAAGAGGCAAAGTATAAAATTCAAAACTAGGTTTAACTCAATACGCTTCTAGTAAATGGAACATCACAGCTAATATCAAATTTCAGGTAAAAATATGGAAACTTTCTCCTTTTGTACTGGAGGGTTTTGACCATTACATTTCCAAACATGACACAATCTGCTGCCATACCTCTTCGAAGAATTTATTACATGTAAAGATTTTTTTTGTTTTGTGTGGAACGGAGAGAAACAAACCTTAACATGTCTCTTCAAGCAGGATGAAAAGCGGGCCATGTCACTGTTTATGTGAGAATGAAAGGGGGCTCTTATCAGAGGCGCACGTGTGCGTATCTGTGTTTAAGTGCCTCTTTATCTGCCTGCTTGTCCCATGCGTGGCCGCAGGGTCAGCGGTGGGCCAGCTCTGGAGGGCAGGATCCTGCTCAGGCAGCTGATTTGATTTCTGCCTCTGATAGGCGCTGGAGGAGGGCCTTTGTTAACCTGCCATTGTTCCTGCGCTTAAGTCCAAACCCTCTTCATCTTCCAGCCTGGCTGGGTTAATAATGTCGATAAGGCATCGCTTTGATAGAATCATCTCCGTTTGTTCGCCTCTATCACCAGCGTTCTTGCTTTGGCTCGTTCTTGTTCTTTCCTTCTTCCCCTTCTGTCTGTCTCCTCGGTAATTGGTCCTCTCATCCGTCATCTCGGAAGGCGGCCTCTGCTCTCTGATGCCCTTTCTCCAAGTCTGAGTCCCTGCCTGTGAAGACCAAAGAGGTCCATGAAAGAGTGTGTTTATGCGCATTATTTCCTGGATGCCTTCTCGTTTGCTTGTTTGTGTACAGCCACAGAACAAACGAGGGCGTGTGGGTCCCTCAGGATGCTTTCCTGTCAGCCTTTTGGGGTCTGTTGCTAATGTAGTGGCTATAGCATACAGCTTCTGAGCTACCAAGATGAAAGCAACAGTTTAAAACATTGCTATTGACCAAAATCCTGGTTTCCAATATGTTTATACCAACTTTTGACTGTTAGCACAAGTTCGTCTTTGAATATTGGAGATAAGAACAACCTACAGATTCATCATTGGAGTCGTTTACATCTTGCATTTGTAACACATCATTATGTGCGTAAGCAAACACTGAAAGATCAAACCTTGTCCTAGAATAAATCACTTTGTTACAGATGAATCTCTGATAAATCCTGTACAGACCAAGACAGGCTGAGTCAGGGTTCAGAGTTCCTCTTATGAGAGTGTGGGTCTGACCTTCTCGATATGAGTGTGTGTGTGTGTGTGTGCGTGTGAGCACGTGGGCCTAACAGGCCGGACTAAGTCTCCTCTCCCAGCTCTGCTGTGTAGAGTATGTATGAGTTTCAACTCCAATCTGCAAATAAAGGCAAGAGATAAGAAGTGTTAGCCATTTTGTGGGATGACTGGTAGTGTTTCACTGAGTTTTAGTGTGTGTGTGTGTGTGTGTGTGTGTGTGTGTGTGTGTGTGTGTATCTGTCAGTAGTGTGTCAGTAGTGCTTGTGTATGTGCAGGATAACAGCTCTCTCAGAGGCTTAAGACCAATCTACTGAAAATCCATATTTCTCAATAAAATCAGTAAGACCCGGTACAGTCCAGTCAGAATATTTGTGAACACAAGTAAATTGAGCACACATATACACACAGATCTACTTACAATAAAAGTGATGGCTGTCCATATACTGTACGTGATTGCATACTCTCTCTCTGTCACTAATCTCCACAGGTATTTCTCTCCTCTGCGTTATTAGAATGCAGCCAATGTTCTCTGCTGATGCATGTCAAAGGCTCATTCTTTCATCTCCAACATTTAATTTACCGTCCTGTTGTGTGGATAATCCCGTGTCGTGCCATTTCCTCCACTACTCAGATTGCTCTCTCAAAGCCCCTTCTTTCGCCAGATAAAGGGGAAGGTAATCGCCATTGTCAGCCACAGATACCCCACCCCTCACCAGCCCCCCTCCCCAGTCCCCCAAATGAAAGGGGCTGGGCTGGCCTTCCGCCCCACTAATCACTGGCCTGGTTCTCAGCGAGAGTGGACCTAGCGGCTAGCGCACTTTCATCCTGAGAGAGAGAGAGAGAGAGAGAGAGAGAGAGAGAGAGAATAAGAATGAGGGGAGGAGGGGATCTTGTTTAACCTGAACACTTGACTTGAAATGGTTTACTTTTCTGATGTTTTTTTATGCCAGAATACTGTCAGTGATATCAGCAATGTGGATAAACAGTGGGAATGTTAGATGACAGTGATAATGGCTGATTTGTTAGTCTGTATTTTTTGTGTACGTGGATGTGAGACTATATTTTATTTCCGTTTGCTTTTTAAGGACAACAAACAACTCACTTCTTGGTTATGCCAGAAGAGCAGATTCTCTGTAAAATATACATTTTGTATAATATATTGTTTTGTATAAATGGCTTATTTTGGCATTTAGCTCAGTTATATTCTGTATTGCATGATTCTGAAATTGGTGTATTTAAATTAATGCAATTATCAAATTGTTTATATCAATAGTCAAATCGCAACTTCAGCGTGTGTGTAATATTTGTCACATTTACAGTGGCGCAACAGAACCCTAAATGCCCTTCTTGGCTTGGCAGGCCTAAGCGTTCTCCGGAGCGTGGCCCTCAGCACTTAGCCCTGTGGCTCTCAGAAGTCCGATAGGCTCTCGAGTGCATATTGGGCTGTGTGCGTCTCTTAAGTGAAGGACACAGGCTAGATCCCAAGGCCACAAAAGGTGCGTGGTGCCCTCTGCTCGTCTGCCTCGCCGACACCAGCCGCCTCCTCTGATGGCGCTCATTACAGTGGCTGCCTGCGAGAGGGAAAATCCTCTTTGACTCCAGTGAAGGAGCTGCTTAATGCACAAAGCAAATTAATGGACAGCATAGCCGTGCCCTGCTCTAGTGGTCGGGGGACAGAAAGGGTGGGTGTGGGGGGGATGATGATTGCCTGTGATGTGGCCCTAGCTTAAGGTTGTAATCCCTGGCCAACAGATTCTCCTGCTTCTCTCTTCGCTTTCACGGAGGCCCTCGGCCAAGGATCACTGTGAGCTTAATTAGAGGGAGAGAGAGAGTGAGAGGGAGGGAGAGAGAGAGAGAGAGCGGCAGCATACGGAAGAGAGAAATGGGATGGAGGTGTAGCTAATTAAGATCATAGCTCGGGCTGAAATGGTTTAAATCGCAGCGCTACAGGAGTCTCGACTCCGGAGAACGGGGGTGGGGGGTGTCGAGTGGATGATGAGGACCGCTGCACCTTCCCATGCTGTCGGAGGAGAGTCCTTAGCTCAGACGGGGATGCTACCCGGAGCAAGAACACAAGTGCATGAGGATTCTGATACCTTTGGTCTTGTGTCATTAATTATGGAGGTGTGAAGGATGGAGAGTGAAAGAGGGAGGACTCATAACCTCCAGACAGGGCAGCATCCAAAGGTCACAATCCCTTTACACAAAAGCAGAATGCTGGTCAATTTTCAAAGCCTTTTTCAAAACCAAGGCCAGATCTTTAGCACTACTCGCACCCAATAGTTCTTATTTACATATTTTTAAGTTGTTAACTTTTTTTTTTTTTTTTTTACAGTGGTCAAACAATGGCGATATATGAGCATTGAGTATGCGTCGCAATGCACCCGAAAGATCAAAAATAATCCAGAAGGTCCCAGGATGTTCTTTTGTTTTTAATACAGTATGGCATTATTTATTAAAGCATGTTCTTCTGGTCCACAGCCAGCCACCCAAGCATGTTGTGATCAGCTGCAGGGTCCGTTCAGCGGGGGATGGTGACACCATTAAGAACCAAGACTCTTGAGATGCACACTGATGCCATTATATTGTCACTTAGAACAAATTTGTAAGTCACATTCATAAAAGCATGCAAACAAACCAACCAGCCAAAAAAAAAACGTCCCCACTGTCTGTTTGGAAATAAGACTGTTCTTAGTCTTCCCCAGCGTGGTTTTGTTTTATTTGGAAGTCACCTTTTACTATTTAGTTCATTCCAGATTGAACCCATGGCACAAAATGAAAGTGAAGGCTTGTATTTCCCATTTACTCCATTTACACTTTGTGCTTAAATGTTGTGGCGTGTGTGTTTGGCAGACAGGTCTCACAGGGATCAGCACGAGGTTTATAGAGGAAACCCTTGAGAGAAATACAAAGACAAACCCTATAACTCAATGTCAATGACAGTTCTAAGCATCAAAGTTATAACACACATGCGGTGTGTCAGGCGTGATTGTGCCTGGGGTTATGATTCCTCCTATGAGGATCTGTGTGTGTGTGTGTGTACTCCCTCCCTGTTTCATTACTCACTTGGCACTTTTGACAAGATTTGTGTGCAGTTTGACTTCATATCCTCTCCCTGGTACTTAAACGGACGCTTGCGAGTTCGTTCTGAGATTCTGTTTTCGGGTGGACTGGGAATGCCACTTTGCCTTCCTTTGTCAGAACGCCCTGCACTCCTCCTATGCGTTTGCTTGTGATCAGACTCTCAGCTGCAGTGGGTTTACTAACAGAGAAGACAATGTTCCTGCTCCCCTCCCCTCATCCTACAGGGCCAACTCATTCCCTCTGTTTAACACAGTCGGAGATCGTCTCCCTGTTTAATTCAGCTGCTTTTAAAAACTTGACCTTTAGTTTGGGACGGTTTTTATACGGACAGTCACCCCCCCCATCCTTTCTGCGTGTTGTTAAAAAGTGGAGTATCTAAATGTAGCGAGAGAGCTGTTATAGTACATACCCCCTCCTCCGCCCCACCACCTTTCACCTTTAAATCTGTCTGTTCATATTCCTCTCAAAGCCCCTCGTCTGAGGAAGAGGTGACGCACTAAACAGGATCTCTGCGCAAACAAGCCAGGAGGGACGGAGAGGGGAGGGGAGTAGGGGGTGGCTTCAGCAGATAATGTTCACAGAATAAGCAAAGCAGTGAGAAAATATATGACTGGCCTTTGACACTCTTCTGTTTTGACACTATTGCCACTGCGAAACGGTGTAGATCCCTTTCTTTGCAATACGCAATGATGTTGAATGTATTACGTGTTGCGACACACAGTAAAAGACAAACGTTCGTTTCTGGAGTCTTGTGGAAAAAAGAAAGGAAAATCGGGCACTGATCCTGTGCAATACTGAGAGTGGTACAAAGACTCTGTACAGTATTATGATTGTTTACAGCTGACAGTTGGGATAGCCCAGCAGTGAACAGCAACAGGCAGAGAATCGGCCCAGATGAGTTCTAGGCCACCTTAATACACTGATTAATCAGTTGTAAATTAGATATTGGAGATTAGCGCCAGTCAACGCAAGGCAAGCAAGCAATATGGCAAGACAAATGAAATAGGTAATGAGGCTTAATTATATGAGGGAGGCCAATAATCCCAACAGATTGACCCAGCAGCTATAGCTGTGACTGTGCTTTTAAAGAAACAGTGGAATGGTAATCACGCAGGCATGAATCATAAGCCCAAGGTAAGCTATGTAACGCGAGTTTTATTGGTGCAGAAAGAAAAATCCCTAACACCATTCAGGGAAAGAATTGCAAACGTAATACCATTAACTTGCACTAGGGATCCCCAAATGGCATTTAATTGCCAATAGTAGACCCATTGTTTGGTGGGGGTAAACACCATCTTGGCAAGAGGAGGGGTTCAAGTTAAAGGAGTGTCAGAGAGTGAAAGTCTGGCGACCAGTGGCCCTTTCTCCCAGACCCTGCGATGTGAAGAGGGATTTACACACACACACACACACACACACATACAAACATGCTCACACGCGAAGGCACGCATACACACAGAGCCCCTCATCTCCACCTAAGCTCCAGAGTAACTAGCTTAACTGAAGTCTTCGGGGACGGTAAATTGGGGCAAAGTCGTCTCTTCCTCCTTTTAATACCAGATTTGTTCGACAGCGTGATTTGAGGCTTGCCTATTCAGGGCCGTTTACAGGTTCCGAGTCGGGGGGGCACGGGCCTAGAGGCTTTTTACCTCAGCCGCGCTGTGGGCCAATTTGGGCTGCCCTCAAATCAAAGGGAGTTTGAGAGTGTGATGCCGTTTGTTTTGGAGGTGCGGGGCTTCGTCTGTGGTGGGCTGTGGATAATTCCTGCCATGCGTCACTCTCATTTATTGAGCTGAATATAGAAGAGAAAAATGCTTTTGGTGATATTTTGTTTGTTTTTTCTAAACTGCAATTTTATTTCCATAAATATAAAATACATGTCCACTGGCTAATGGTGAGCTAAACGGGCTCTACAGTGTTTGTGCAGTCCAAGGGGTTTTGGTCACTCTTTATTTTGATAAGCCTATTTTAAGAAGGCCGTGATTGGATGTGGGCTTCATGGATTGTTTTTTTGTGTGTGTGTGTGTGTGTGTGTGTGTGTGTGTGTGTGTGTGTGTGTGTGTGTGTGTGTGTGTGTGTGTGTGTGCGTGCGTGCGTGCGTGCATGTGTGTGTGTGTGGCTCACAGCTCTCTCTATTGTCCACGAGCAGAGTCTGGGCAGCGGACGGCCATCAGCTTCCCTCGGCACTGATCTGCTTTGACAGCGCTTCAGGACGAGGCAAGCAAAACGTTTCTTGCCCTTTCATTCCAAAATGAAAAAGAGTTTTCTTTTTTTGGAACACCCACCCCTTTCTTACATCACTCACCCCTCCTCTCAGCTTGTTGCTGCAGTTTGTGGCTGTCACCCTCTCAGCTGCATCCCCTCTCTGAGCCCCTCCCCTCTCTTAACCGCCTCCCCTCTCTTGGCCGCTCCCCACTCAGCTGCGTCCCCTCTCAGCCGCCGCTCCTCACTCAGCTCCTCCCCTCTCTCGGCCCCTCCCCTCTCTTAACCGCCTCCCCTCTCAGCTGCGTCCCCTCTCAGCCACCTCTCCTCACTCAGCTCCTCCCTTCTCTCGGCCCCTCCCCTCTCTCAGCTGCATCCCCTTTCTTTTAGCCACTCCCCTCTCTCAGCTAGTTCCCCTCACTCAGCCCTTCCACCTCCCCTCCCAGCCCCTCCCCTCTCTCAGTCCACTCTTCTCTGTGCCAGTTCCTCCTCCCTGCTACATCACTTCTGCCCCATTCTCTCTCTTTTAAAACTCAGCAACTCCATTTATCCTGCTTTCAGCTCCAGGGTCGGACTGGTGAGGCTTAATGACAAAAAACACTGTGATTGCACAATATTGTATTTGCTGCACTGGTACGCAGAACTTCAAGGAAGCTGCTGATGACTGTAATGGCATTCTCAGCACTCAAACAGAGTGCACCCAGTCGTCAGCTTTGGAATGCTTTTCTCTTTAAGTTGTGGTTTCTTTCACGCTGTTTAAAACATGCTGCTGACATGTCACACACACAAAAAAAAAACAAGACAAAGTTACTACTTAATACTCCAATTTCAAACTGAGCATGCACTCTGGCAAATGAAAAGAAAAAAGGAAAAATGGAAAACCAGACAAGGACTAATTGGTGTGATGACAGTAGTTTTTTCTTCCTACGGGCATAAGAGATGAATAAGTGTAATAGTCAAAGGCATTAATTTTGTTCTTTTTTAAGTAGTTGGCAAATAACTTTATTTAGAATTGCTTATTGATTACAATTCTTCCAATGAGAATTTTGTAGGTCACCAAAACAAATGAATAAAATACAATAAAAATAAAATCTCTAAATATATGTAGTTCTTTTTAGATATAGTAAATGCATATTTATCTGAAAAAATTACTTAACAGTAATAGCTGAACTATTAGAAGTTTAAAATGGTTGAAGGCTGTAGTATCGACGGAGGCCGTCACGCACATGACGGACAGGAAATGGACATGGACTGGGCAGGTGTGTGGTGTTGTGCTGGCAGGGTGATGTTTCCTTCCTGTTCCACTCCGCTGGAGTTCGGGCAGCCGATGTCCCCAGAGGCCTCGGCTCCTTATTTGATGCAAATAACAGTCATCTAGAATCCAAGGCAATTTCTCATAGTCGCACATTGCCTAATCAATGTGAAGTGCTGTGTAAAAAAACATTGGATCTCGGTAATAGTTGTTTTTGACCGAGTCAAGTGCGGCTGCTAGAATTAATCCTGACCTGAGATTCAATTATGAGTGCTTGCCCAAGCAAAGGCAGTGGAGGCTCCAGCCAAGGAGAGGACAGTTTGAGGTGTGTACGTGCATGTGTTTCATTTACGTGGTGAATTGTGAAGTTCATCGCGTGAGTCATGGTAACGAAATCTCACACTGTAGTTGCTGTAATGTACAGCACACTATATGCGTGTCAAAATCTGTTTAAACAGTAATTTCAGAGGTGCCCTGGTGGACCTGCACGTGGTGGTGTGTTGGTATGACATATCTACCACATTAATGCGTTCTTTGGGGAGAAAGTTTTTGTTTCATCTTGGCTGAACCTGCCATTGTTTTGTCATCATGTTGGCAGTGCTGGTGTAAGACAACTCCCCCAGTGAAATCCGTCTCAGTCCCCTCACGTTCAGCCTGTATCAGATGCTCGTATACAGGATTCAAAGCAGGCATGCAGCTTCAAATCTCATTGCCACCTTTGGAATAAGCTCCCTCATCTGAGAAGCGCATAATGTTTTCAGAATTCATTATCTGGGGGAGAAGGTGTAGGTTTGTGGGGGAGGGGCGGGGTCAGCCAGCGCGTCACTCAGGGTTCCGCAGCATCCCACATACCCTCTCCGGAAACTGCGCCTGTGTGGCATCTTAAGGAGGCACATGAGGGAATTCTGTTACACCGGTGCCCTGCCTAATGACATCAGCTTTTAGTTACATTCATTTGGCAAATTCCGCCTTGACTTTCTGAAGTAATTCGGTTCATGACATCCAGCCGCCCGAGACCACGTGACTCTGAGTCTGTCTGGTCCTGCTGCGTGTAATGGAGAAGAGGATGAGACAGAGGAGAGATGCTGAATGAAGGGAGTAAAGAGAATAAATGCCTGCTATGAAGTTGATCTTCGATTCCGTCCCAAGGACGTCAGGAACCGGCTCCCGCTTCAAGCCCCCTCTGGTCTCCAACTCGTCCTACAGTACAACAACAGTGGGCTAATGACAACATGCACGCAAAGAAAGAAAAAGGCAATTTAGCTCCTTGTTGTCAAATTACTTTGAAAATAAAGGCATTTTAATTATGGGACATGGCGAGAAAAAAAAAGAAAAAAAGAACAAAAAGAAGGAGAAGACCGAAAACGTGCACAGTAAACAAAGCCGAAACAATTATCTTCTGGTGACCAGTTTGTGTTTTTAGAACATTCATTTAATCTTTTATTGACTGTGGCGGAGGCACTGTGGCGGGGGGGTGGTTTGGGGAGGAAGACGCGTCATAGGAGGAGTGGGGAGGGGAGGAGAGAGGAAGGAAGAGCAGAGTAAAAAGGAGAGATGTGTGCGTATACTTCACATCATATGCCACCCTCGCTAACAAAAGACGCATTTTTTATGAGGCTCACCATTTTCTGGCTAGTTGTTGTTGGAGATCACACCCCCTCCCCCAGTATGTTATATTTAGCACTTATCTGTAATGCTGTGGCTGTATAGTAAGGAAATGGAATGTCATTGGAAGAATAGCAAACTAGATTGTGTCTAAAGAACAACCCCAACTCGACAGTGTTGGGGCAGGATCAAAGTGGTAGTGAGGCCACTAAACTCCAAATCAATATTTCAGAGCACTTTAGAGTCGTAGCTCACTGGCAGGGATATCTGGAATGCTCAAGGCTAAAATGAAGTTGACCAGTATTTGTCTTTGTAGGCTTATTGAACAAAGGTCATAAGTTAAAATGTGAATGCGCTTCAGATAGAGTGGCATTATGGTTTGTTCTTTGAGAAGTGGCCCACATTAGACACCACATTTCTGAAGCACTTCTACCCAGAGAGCATGTTCCAGGGGCCACAGCTCCAAGCCATTACACTGTGAGCGAGCTGAAATTGTGTGTAAGTGATGCGGGCGGCACTCCGAAGGAGGTATTGCGCACGCAGGCTGCTGTTGAATGGCATATGCTGATTAAACTAAGTGGATGTCCAGCGGGAGGCTGGCGTATAGGAGATGTAATTAATGCTATCGCTGTCAGCTACCCCCGAGTGAGCGCACTGACACCTAGGCCCCTATCAGCCGCCGGCTACACTCCATCGGTATCGGGCCTCCCTCGCTAACAGCCCACTGACGTTAAACACTAACCAAGGCATCGGCGGTCTCCCTGTCTGTGATGCACCCGCTGACTGACGTTTGTGTGTGCATTCGATGCGACTGGTGAGGGGAAAGTGCAGCAAAGGCCATAAATCTCCATTTGCAATGAAGAGAGGAGGAGGAGAGGTGAGGGAGAAAATTCCATAGGATTAATTTTGGGTGAGGAGCCCCCTACTCCTCCCCCCCGCCCCCCACCCCCAGACCGTAACTTCAGCTGTGCAACCCAGTGTTAAAAGGCCCAGAGGAATACCATCTTTGTCATCCCGTCGATTCGGGGGAAAGAATAAGAGAAGTTTAATCCCCATTGTCCGCTGGTCTGGTCGGGAGGGGGGTTGGTGGCCGTAAGATGATCCAACCGGCCCTGCTAATCCCCACATACCCAATGGAACCCACCCCCCCCCACACACACACACACACCTCAACAATGGCACAGTCCTAACTGGGAATCAGACCCCAATGGGCACGTTCTAAAGGGGAAAATGGAGTGAAGTAAAAGTTGCCACAACAGAGAAGAATGGAGTGAAAGATAGCAGGACGGGATGGAGGAGTCTAAAGGAGGTGTGGGTGGCGGAGTACCGCACGTCCCTCCGAAAGCTCGCGTTGCTCTTTTGTGGACTCCTTGGCAACAGGGTGTTCCACGGGACATACACTCATCCTGAGGCTAAGACCCCACATTAAGGGGAAGAGAGGGGAACCTCCCTGGCTACCAAATGGCTCATCTCACGGAGGGTTTAGCACTGTCAAAATGAACTGGTTTGTCTTCCATAACACCTGCTGTTGTTTATAGACATTTAATAAGGCAATACTTGTGCTGCCTTTTAGACATTGATCTGCAGATTGTAGGAATGTGCTTCTTAAATTCAAAGGTTTCTCAGTTTACTTTGCTTTCACTCCAAAGTGGAACACAATTTACAATTACACTTGATCTCACAAAAAAAAAAAAAAAAAAAAAAAAAAAGTTTATATAAGTGCAGTGACCAAGCATGTCAAGTTATAAAATATTAAGGCTAGGATTGGGAACACTGCAGGATTTGATTAAACTGTTCGGTTGTTTACATTGTATACAACTTCCTGTACAAGCTTTAAGAGCCTATAAGCAGGGCAAGTGCTCGGCCCTCAGGGGCCAAAATGTTAGCGAAATCTGAAAGTTAGAAAGCAAGAGATGAAAGATGGAGAGGCGGAGAAGAACAAGAACAATAGAAGGAAGAGAAGAGGAGAGAGAAGAATGGCATGAGAGTGTTTGTGAGAGAGAGAGAGAGAGAGAGAGAGAGAGAGAGAGAAAGGGAGCGAGGGATGACTTAGTGGGACTTTAGGCTCTGTATGCTGCTCCTCAGTCCACCACTGGGAACAT
>NC_137506.1:30700776-30885776 GCF_041902795.1 Electrophorus electricus | reverse complement strand
TATATTTTATTATACTATTTTCTTTTGCTTATAATAAAAATGATTTGTGAACATTAAGTACTAAAAATAAACCATTTATTTTCTGCCATTCCAGTTTCATTAAAATTGTTAACCAATTATCTATAAACTGCTTTTCCTCTCTATCCAACATCTAGCAGACTGTTGCAAATGATGTAATACAATAAAACACCTTCAATAAAACACCTTCAATAAGACACCTTCATGAAGGTGCATGAACAGTGCAGCAACAATGTTTGCTGTGAGACTGACATCACTAGAAAACAGCTCCAAACGAACGTGCTGTCTGAACAGACATCTCCAAGAAGACTCAAATCTAAAATTCAGTAAGAAAGTGAGCTGGTGTTTGGATGAATGGTGGTTCATAGAGGAGAGCGGTGCGTCTGAAAGGTTTGGAGCCTGTCCAAATTACAGCATTAAACACAAGCCCTGATTCTGGTGCTCACTGACCTACCTCACAAACACAGATACAGACACACACACACACACACACACATGCTCTCTCCTGCTCGCTCTGAGACAGACACAGACAGACACATACACGTACACGCATACACACATTTTCTCTCCTATTTCTGATACACACACACACACACACACACACACACACACTTTCTCTCTTCCTCTCATTGACAGACACATACATTTCTTGATCAGTAAAATGTCAGAAAACTGATTCGTCATATTGCGCCACATATTCCAACTATTGCAAACTCGGATCCAGACTGACTCGAGGCATTTCTTAGTACTGCTGTGAAGAAATGCGAATGTTAAATGAAAACTTTCATATTTTTAACACAAATTAGAAAAAAACACCCGCAATACACCCCTCAGCAGGCTGTGTCAATGGCGGACAGGTCTGTTGGCTGACAGTGATTGATGTGTACCGGGCTGGCATCATTAGGAGCGCGCAGGGCTTTGCTGAGGCTCGCGACCTGCGCCGGGCCTGGCCTGCCGGGGGGGGCCTCCTTTAATTGAAAGGCGTCTGGGTCTGGCGGCCATGCTGCTGTTTTCTCCCCTTGCCACACACGCCGGCGCTCGCGCCCTGCTCGCCGCTCCCAACTGCTCGTGGCTTTGTGTTCGGCTGGACCCACCGCCGGCCACCCCATTCTCCTGCTCAAATTCATTTAGCAGAAAGTAATTAAAGCTACGCTACGGCCTGCCTTGTGCACGACGCGCTGGAAAGGTGCGTGGTGAGGAAAGTGAGTGGGGGGGAGGGGTGAAATTAAGACAAGTTGGTGCCAAATGTCTGTTGGAGGTTAAAAATAATATGAGAGGCCAGAATGGCAGGGGTTAGGGTCCCTTAATAATGGAATAGCACAAGCTAGCAGAAAACACTAAGCAGGATGCATTATTTTTTTTGGGTGCAGCAGCCAAGGTCACAGAGTGTGAGGGGTAAGGAGTGTGTGGGGTTTGGTGATAAGAAGTGTGTAGGACTCACTGGTAAGGAGTGTGTGGGGTCTGGTGGTAAGGAGTGTGTAGGACTCGCTGGTAAGGAGTGTGTGGGGTTTGGTGGTAAGGAGTGTGTAGGACTCGCTGGTAAGGAGTGTGGGGTTTGGTGGTAAGGAGTGTGTAGGACTCGCTGGTAAGGAGTGTGTGGGGTTTGGTGATAAGGAGTGTGTAGGACTCGCTGGTAAGGAATGTGTAGGACGCACTGGTAAGGAGTGTGTAGGACTCGCTGATAAGGAGTGTGTGGGGTTTGATGGTAAGGAGTGTGTAGGACTTGCTGGTAAGGAGTGTGTGGGGTTTGGTGGTAAGGAGTGTGTAGGACTCGCTGGTAAGGAGTGTGTGGGGTTTGGTGATAAGGAGTGTGTAGGACTCGCTGGTAAGGAATGTGTAGGACGCGCTGGTAAGGAGTGTGTAGGACTCGCTGGTAAGGAGTGTGTGGGGTTTGGTGGTAAGGAGTGTGTAGGACTCGCTGGTAAGGAGTGTGTGGGGTTTGGTGGTAAGGAGTGTGTAAGACTCGCTGGTAAGGAGTGTGGGGTTTGGTGATAAGGAGTGTGTAGGGTTTGGTGGTAAGGAGTGTAAGACTCGCTGGTAAGGAGTGTGTGGGGTTTGGTGGTAAGGAGTGTGTAAGACTCGCTGGTTAGGAGTGTTTGGGGTTTGGTGGTAAGGAGTGTGTGGGGTTTGGTGGTAAGGAGTGTGTAGGACTCGCTGGTAAGGAGTGTGTGGGGTTTGGTGATAAGGAGTGTGCAGGACTCGCTGGTAAGAAGTGTGTGGGGTTTGGTGGTAAGAAGTGTGTAGGACTCGCTGGTAAGGAGTGTGTGGGGTTTGGTGGTAAGGAGTGTGTAAGACTCGCTGGTAAGGAGTGTGGGGTTTGGTGGTAAGGAGTGTGTAGAACTCGCTGGTAAGGAGTGTGTGGGGTTTGGTGGTAAGGAGTGTGTGGGTTTGGTGGTAAGAAGTGTGTGGGGTTTGGTGGTAAGGAGTGTGTGGGGTTTGGTGGTAAGGAGTGTGTAGGACTCGCTGGTAAGGAGTGTGTGGGTTTGGTGGTAAGGAGTGTGTAGGACCCGCTGGTAAGGAGTGTGTGGGTTTGGTGGTAAGGAGTGTGTAGGACTCGCTGGTAAGGAGTGTGTGGGGTTTGGTGGTAAGGAGTGTGTAGGACTCGCTGGTAAGGAGTGTGTGGGGTTTGGTGGTAAGGAGTGTGTGGGGTTTGGTGGTAAGGAGTGTGTAGGACTCGCTGGTAAGGAGTGTGTGGGGTTTGGTGGTAAGGAGTGTGTGGGGTTTGGTGGTAAGGAGTGTGTGGGGTTTGGTGATAAGGAGTGTGGGTGAGTTATGCTTCATCAAGCAATAATGAACTTGAGAGGTATTTTTTCCTGATTTTTCTTTCTTAAAATGTTTTACAGAAACCATAAATTCCACTTTATTTTCTAATGAAATGACAGTGTTTTCCCCACCTTTGTAAGGATGTGTTTTTAAACTACTATGACTAATATGATTCTTCACAAACAGGAGCATCAATGACACAAAAATCTGTATGTTTATTTTTGCTTTAAAGATCAGAGTGGATTACAACTTCACAAACTGCTAGGTTTTTGCTTTCAGTCTAGATGCCCAGATATATAAAGAGAAATATTTTCTGGATTTCTGAACTATTTAGTTTTGCCAAATGTCTTTAGTAAGAATCATGGATTTGCACTGGCCAAACACGGACCACCTAAAGAAACACAAATTGTGCAGTAATTCGCAAGAGAAAGTCTACCGATCCAATAACAGTGACGTTAGAACCCAGACCTTGGAATACCATTTTACAAGACATACTAGGAGAACACAGAAGAACATAGAAGAAGATAATACATACAAGAACAACTCAGATATCTGTCTCACTGTGAGTGTTATACAAATCGAGTTAACCCCTATAGTAGGCTGCTGTTGACTGGGTAACTATGACTCCTGATTGGTCATTAGGGAAAGGGGATAGTTCTGCTCCATTAGCAGTCTGGGTGAGTCTGAGGAATGGGTTTAAGGGTCTTTGAACTACGTTGTGCCATGTACTCAGACAGCTAAAGCAGGTATTTGCGCAGCAAATATTTTAATCCCCAACTAATCACTTGGTACGGTTTAGCACATGAGGTGGGAGCAGGAGGGGAGAGGAGGTGGGAGCAAGTCCTGGTGGTCCGGCACATTCCTCCTGTCAATGATGCCTTTGTTCCAAAGGGACTGGGTGACGATTCTAACACAGCGAGCCCTAGAGAGGAACCCACCACACACATGCTCCATGGTCCACCATGACCAGGTCTGGAGCTTCTGGTCATAAAAAAACAGTACGCACCTTAAATTAGGCTAACTTACTGTGAGCCAGCGCTGCTGGCTAACAGAGGCCCAGCAGAACTAAGAGGATATGGAGCCAGTATCAGAGCATCGAGGTGGGTCCAAGCCGGTCGCTCCCTGGAAGCACACATATAGTGGACAGTCCATGGCTGGCCCTGGCCCCCAGCCTGGCCAGCGCTCCTTCCCAGCTGGACACCACTTCTAAAGTTTCAGGTGGGCGTGCGTTCCAATATGATCAGAGAAGAGCTCCCGCACTCCTCCCAACAAGAGTCAGGAAGACACGTTCTGCTGACTTTCACTCCTTGACGGGGCCCTGCAGCTCGAGCTGGAAGAGGAGAAGGGGAAGGCCGGAGGCCGACACAGGCTTCAAAAGGAAGGCGCAGACAGGGAGAGTCACTCTGGAGAGGGAGCAGGGCGCCCCGGCTAAGTTTCATCCTCATCGCGTACGGGGCGGTTTTGCCAGAGCCGCCTGCCAGATCGCAGCCCACTAACTGATGGAGAGGCATGTGCAGGCGGAGCTGTGGCAGCAGATATGCTTCTGAGGCAGATGTGAGGCCTGGAACCGAATGTGCAAGTCTCATTGGAGCTCTTCAGAGCACTCACCCAGCGGGCTTGGCTCTCGGAGCCCAGCACAAGCGCCCAGAGACACGCAGCCCATTAACAAAGCTCAGCTCCAGCTCTCGCACTCACCCTCGTACACACACAAACGCGCGCTCAAACGTAGCCGCCCAGAGGCAGTCCAAAGACGCCATCCCTACTTTGTCCCCTGGAGTTACTCCCTTAATGTTTTGATGGTGGAGCGGCAGCACGGCCTTGTACCTCAGCATACGTCCTGGGCACGAGATTACGCTGCATGTCTGTGTCAGAGACAAAAAATGAGAAATAACATTACTGTGCCAAACGTGTCTGCTCATTTCAAAGGAAGAAAACCCTTACCAAACTGGGTTTCCCAAAAGCACTGCAGCAAAAAGATGGCAGAGTATTTCTTTATGTATTTCTTTGTAAAGAGTCTCCAGTAAGGCAACCTGAATTATCATTCCCTTAGGAAGACATCCTCTGGCCTGTGCAATTCACCCTGGTGTGTATGTACAACACTCCCCGTAACAGTCTCCCATTGTTCATGTATACATATAAAAGGCGATACTTAATTGATACGTTTAAGAGACAGTAAGGTACAGGGAAAAAGGAGGGAGGTGAGAGGGAGAGAGAGAGGGAGGGAGGGAGAGAGAGAGCGAGAGAGAGAGAGAAAGAGAGAGGGAGGGAGAGAGAGAGAGAGAGAGGGTGAGGCTGGATTGAGATCTCTAGGCCAGGCTCCTGCTGACACTCCTGCAGGCAGATCACAGACTCATCACGCTGGCCCTGTTTGCCCTGAGCATCCCTCATCAAGCCTCACGTTTACTGCATGTTTATCTTTATCAGATCTGCACAGAACAGGAGATGAGAGGAGGCAAGTGGGAGTGTGTGTGTGTGTGAGTGTGTGTGTGTGGGAGGGGGACTGTACGAGTGCGCCTCTCTCTCTCTCTCTCTTTTTGTTGCCATCATCGCCTGGGGCCCAATTACCTTCTCTTCCGACAGTAGCAGTTCACCTTCATCCCCACTTCTGTCATTCTCTCTCTCTCATCCTCCTCCTCCTCCATTACAACCACAGCAACATCTGGCTCTGAATATGCAATCAACTTGTCAAAGAATCAGGAGCGCACACACACACACACACACACACACACACACACACACACACACAGACACGCGCACATGCATGCAAAGCTGATATTTACTGACATCAAATCTGTCTGTTCTCCCTCCCTTCCTCTCCAGTGGCTAGAGGTGGCGGCAGCAATAACTCACTGCTCTGCCGGGTCCTCAGTCCCGTGGGCTTTTCCACCGTGCAGTCTGACCATGGGCCTCATTTTCAAACCAGCACGCACATGCCCTACTTCTCCACCAGCACACCACCTAGACTGGGAAAGCACGGCCTTGACTTAAACGAATTTGTTACCCAAAATGACCATGAAGGTTTCAGTGTCGGAGCTGCAACACAAAGCCAAAGGACTATTGTCTGTGACTAATCACTAATTATGCACTAATTGACTGGCCTGTGCAGTCAAAAAGCCAATACACCAATGCCCAGCCCCATATGTCCTTATGAAAAAATACTGGAGGTGAGGGTGAGTTTAACCAGTTGTGTTGTGCTGGGTGAAGTTTTGAAGAAAAAAAACTCACTGCTCATTGTCGGAGTGAGAGGAGAGAGAGAGAGAGAGAGAGAGAGAGAGAGAGAGAGAGAAAGACAGAGAGAGAAAGACAGAGAGGGAAGAGAGTGTGGCAGAAAACCGGGACGACACAGATTCAGATGATCCTCTTTCCCATTTGGCACTCCAAGACTGCAGGAGCACTTCAGATGAGAGCGACCGAGAGCGCGAGGATAACAGGAATGCCTAATATTTTGACAGCTGCCTCATTCACAGGGCCACTCGCAATCTCAGTGCGCTCTACTCTGAAACCCCGAGCTTCATGTCGAGGGGAGTGCTGATAATCATTTACTGCTCATAATGGCCACGTGAAGGAGAAGGAGGTGATTGGAGACAAGGACAAACATACGTAAAACACTGGAATGAGAGCACGGAGCGAGCAGCGGGAGAGCCACGGAGAGAAACACGAGGAAGAGCGAGAGAGCAGAAGAAAGAGAGAGAGAATTTGCATAATGTCCTCCACTTTAGTTGGAGCCCGAGGCTAGCCACGCTGGATAACGGAGGGCCAATACTCTTAATTCAATCTCGGGCTCCCCCCCACCCTCAACACTTGAGAAATGAATCATTCTGGCCCCCGCCTCCACAAACCACCGTTAGCGTGAGCGTCACAGAGCTACTGAAGTTTAGAACTTTAACCCGAGCAATTGATGTGGGGAAGCCCTTCAGGCAAACCTGCTAATGAATGGATTGTGAGAGAGGGAAAGTTAAAAGATGGTCTTTTATAAAGTAATTTAAGAAAATCCTGTTAGCTGGATCAAGTACAAGAGTATAATTTCTCAAAACGGGGGCGTAAGTGAACGGCTTGTTTCTTTGCCTTCCCCGCCTTTGCTCACGTGCTCGGATAGGTGCATGAATGTACACAGACATAGACGCTCTCCTGCTTAATAACAGATTAACAAAGAAAGTGATGAGATGTTGATAGGAAATCAATTACACTGGTAAACAGTGATGATCATTTATGGTGTATGAGAGGAGGAAGGAAGGCGTTGGTGCACACACACGGTCACAGATACCATTATACACAGCCTCTGTCACAGACACACACACAAGCTCAGAGATACAACAATACACACACACGTGTTCTCACTCTCTTAGTTATGTTACACATGCATGCTACAAGCTGCACACAAACACATAAATGCAAAAACACACACACAGACATTAGTAGCATCTCAGAGGTTTTATTCTCAGATCTTAATACTCACTGCAAAAATATCAGTAGTTTAATGGTAGCTGGTTAAATATTCTAGTTCAGTGGTATCTTGGTATCTAACCTACTGTACTGGCTAGGATGTATTCTATGAGTAAATGACAAAGCACTTTTGTAAGTCGCTCTGGATAAGAGCGTCTGCCAAATGCCGTAAATGTAAATTAGCATTGTTAGTGTTATATAAGTATTATAAATATTAGAAAGTTAACTCAGCTTTTAAAAATATTCCCATGAGCATTGATTTATTTCACTGAGTCATTGCTTCTCTTTCCAACACAGTGTACACCTTAACTTCTCAACTAAGCACCTTCTTAACACCTTAACTATGTCTGCTTGGTAGTGATTAGACTGTGTCACCAAACGTTCATGTTATGTCTGATAATGTTACAAAAGAAACCTCTCATAACAAATACAATATGAGTGTATTCACTGTATTCTTTTCAGTCTACATATTCATGTGTTTCACACTTGAACTGATGGATGCTCTGGGTGGCTGCTGGAACACTTCGGTATAAACAACACTCTCCTTATTTTAGTTCTCGCATTCTCATTATATTAGTTTACTGCAGATTTTAACTGAGCTCTTCCGATGAAAAGCCATTTATCAGCCAGTTGCCCTTTCAGTGTAATCAGTTATTTTAGTTTTTGATTTTGTACAACTTTTACAATCAACTTACATTAAAATTCGAAGTATACTTTACTTAGACTTACCTTACTTCATTCATGTGGGCATTTAAAAATAAAACTTGCAATAATGCTTTATATTATTGTTTTATTTTGTAGAATGTTGAAAAAACAGTAAATGGACACATGATTTTTCAACGCAAGGGCTCAATTAATCACATTTAAACAAGAGGGGCAAAGTGTTAAAGTGTCACTGTCTTAAGAAACTTCACTTTTGTCAGCTTTTAATATTATGTACACCATAATGAAAACATCAGTTGCTGGAATATTGTGGGAACATTTCATAATATGTGGACCAATAGATAGCGTCCAAATGATTTTTTAAAATTTCCCCAATAAAGTTTTGTTTTTAAAGATGGTTTTCTTATGACTGACAACAAATTCCTACTTACTGTAATAAAAACTGAAATGTGAGTTTGTGTGTGTGTAAGCAATTGACCGACAATTTCTGGATCACTAGCTAAGAGCACTTATGCTGACTGACAAGGTCTAAAAGATAATTGTTCCTTTTTCAGTAGGTTTTGTTTTGTTAAAATAAGAGTAGAGATCAAATGTGTCTAATACTGAATATGTATCCCACAGTCAAGTAATGTCTCTTAGAGTTTGTGTTTTTTGTTTTTCTAAAGCATCAACATCAAATTCATTCTGTTAAATGAGTTGATACAGTTCTTTCCGAGTGCTATTTTCAGATTACTGGTGAAGTTCCATGTATTTTAATCACAAAATGTTGTGATTGTAAATGCCTCATTAATTAAGTTAATGCTAATTTTGTATGCTGCTAATCTTTTTCTCATTCTGTGAATATACACTCAGACTCACATACACACACTCATCCTCAGTTCTGGCAGACACACTTAAGTATTCTTGATTTCTCATCTTTATCTTTCTCTATCTAATTCTCATCTTTCTCTCTCTCTCTCTCTCTCTCAGTCCCACCCCTTATTCTGCCTTTTCTAAATGTTTGTCTCCTCTCAGCTCTTTCTCTCTATCTCCTATTTCTCTTTTTGTTCTCCCTCCCTCTCACTCCTTTTCCTTCTCTCTGCATCTCTTACAAAGGCAGCAGGCAGCATGCCTCCCCTGAAAATGAGGCCAAGCACGGCAAGTATGCAAATGAAAGCCATGCTCGTGGATTAGAATGGGACACCATATACCCTAAATCATGATTGTCAATCATGGTGAGGGATTAAGGGATACGGGCTTACAGACCTAAAAAAGCAACACTCCCCCCCCACCCCACCCCGGGCGCACTCCCATTGTGAAGAGCTGAGAGGAAGCGAAGGCTGGGGAAAGGGGCTGCTTTGGAGCACTACTGCCCTCTTCCTGCCTGTGAAGGGTACTGCACAAGGTCAGGCATGCATCTCAGCTTGTCCACCTATGTGCTACGCAGTTTCGATCGGGAGCCGAGAGACTTATTTTCAGTGCACTCGGCTAAATGACATTAGAAAGATTTCCTGGATGTCCACTGTAACTTAACATTCATAAACGTAGGACAAGTTAGGATGTAAGGTTAAGAAAATGGAAAGAGGTGAGCTTCTCCTCCGACCACGTGTGAAGCCCACGTTAAAGCTTCCCAGGAGTGAGCCTGCATGGATGGAGAGATGGATGGTCCCTTGGAGGATAGTTTAGATTAAAGCAAAGTCAGGAAAGTCTTTTCTTCTAGTGCCTGCCAACAATCTTAACTTTCCCCTATATTTCTAAAATACTTCTAAAACTGGCCAAAATATATTGAAAGCTTTAAGGTAATTCAAGTAAGTTAAATATGAAATATGGATCTTAGTTTTTACGCATCATAACTTGCATCTTACACATGCTGGATTTTGGCATGAGGAAAAGTAAAAATAGGAAATTAGCCATGGGACATTAGCTGTGTGGCACTTTAAGAAATCTAATCTACATAAAATCAATGTATTACTCACTAGTAAGGGAGATCAGTGAGTGGGTTCCCACCACTGTCAATAGACTGCCAACAATAAAAACCATAAAAGCTTACACATTTCTCAAGTTCCAGTATATCAAAATAAGTGAATGTATCTGTTGAGCTGTATGGACTAAGGAGAACAGTAGGATTTGTAGCTCTAATTATAAAATTGTTCCTCTCATGTCAGTGCTTGTCAAAAGGCCAGCTTCCAGCAAATGCCTTTGTGTTCCTTCATAAAGCCCTGTTTCAGAAGGTGAGCTATGAACTGACGGAGATTCGGTATGGACTGTCAGGATGGCACAAAGTTGGCAGAGAGCAACATCTGCACTGCACCAGCTGACTAGAAGAGGCCAATCCCCTCACTCCATTCTCAATGTCTCCCGCAGATACGCCCACAAACACCTAAAGTCAGAAACATGAAACTGAATGAGTGGTCATATCAAGGTGTGTAAATCATAGCAAAGTGTGGAAAGCCTTCTAAGTGGGTCCTGTTCTCAAATCACTCAGCTATATTAAAATGCTTGGCTAACCTGTATAGCATCGACCTACTGTAAACATACCCGGAATACATAAGCGCACAAACCCTATTCAGAACACTGGAGGAAAAAAATCCCATCAACAAACCAAAGACCAAGTGCTAATCATCCTGCATCATTAGGTGAAGATTTAGGTTAAAAGCTTTTAGCACAAGCTGCAGCTGATGTGGTCTGACTGCTGTAATGCTGTACTGTTACTGCTCCAGTAGGCTGTGTGTGGCACTGGTGTTCTGAAGCTTGAATTTATGGGCTGCTAGAACTACTGGAGGAGCCCTGAGGCATGACGGACCTAGCAATCGCGACAATAACAGCTGTAACTGTCAACACGTGTGTGGGTGCACACCCTCTGGAGAGATGATGCTCAGACTTACTCATGAATTTTCAGGAAGACTTGTGAGGACTATCCTGGACCGCTCCATAATGGCCGTAAATCAGGTCGGAGATTAGGGGACTGACTGTAAAAGAAAAGGTTCTCCTTATTACAAACAACACAGGGAATAAGAATTGGGTAAGAGTTAATAAGTATTGAAGCTTGTGATCTGACCCACAAGTTTAGGCATTCTGTCTCCAAAGAACTCACTCATGTCTGAGACAGAAGACACCAGTACAAAGGCACCATTAGCCAAAGAGAGACAAGACACTTCAGAACAAGCAGGGAAACTTCAGAAACCTGAATGGCTCCTCATGGTCTCAGCAATGTCCCAGTTGTCATGGGAACCAAATGTGGTGGGCTCAGTCAGTGGCTAAATGAAACAATACATTTCCCCTCATAATTACATTATTGCTGTAAAAACATCTCAAGACATGGAATTAAAATGTATATTTCCATTTTAAAGCAGCGGTAACTTGAATCATAATTAGTTGGCTCATAGTTTAATGCAAATCTGTCAACTTATTTCTAGTTGCACTACACCTGAAAAATCGTGAACCATAATCCACAACTGGAACTATAACACCACTCCACATTCTAAACCGAACACTAGCCCTTCCCAAAACAAATCCCATCTTCACCGAAAAAGTCTGATCTGTGTGTGTGTGTGTGTGTGTGTGTGTGTGTGTGTGTGTGTGTGTGTGTGTGTGTGTGTGTGTGTGTGCGTGACTGAGAGTGAGAGTGTAAAATCATGAAATCATGAAGGCTAATGAGCAGGGCTAAGGAGAACGCGCTCACCAGGGTTTTATGCAGCGTTGCGCTGTTGACAGAGCCACTAATCCGCACCACCTGCTCAAACAGAGCCCCCCGCAAACACCATCGCTGCGCGCTGCCCCCCAGCCCGAGTCATCGGTGCCCCCGGGAGCCTCCCCGCTCCTCTCCCCCCCGTTATCGCTCCCGTGCCGCTGCCCCTGGGCGCCGCGGCTGCTCGCTCGCTAACGGCAAGCGCTAATCGCCACGCAAAACAAATAGTTTTCAAATGTTTGGAAAAGGGCCTCGGTGTTTGCACCAGGGCCTAACAAAATAATTTTTACAAGCTATCCAGTCGTGATTAGGGCTGGGAGAATTGAATTTCCATGGCATTGATCATATTAATATTAGCCTAATTAATTGTGCTGTTTAACTTTGTTCGTTTGTCATTGTGTACCTTCTACACCACAGTACACCTCGCTGGCCTTACTAACTGCCACGCGCTTACACCCCGCAGTTTTGTCCGATTCTGCCACTTAAAGCGCGAGGATAATTTTGCTCCTTTGGGGAAACATTAGCCTAAACCTGCATGATTAAGAATGCACGATGAGGCTTTGGGACGAGTGCATTTCTTAAGGCCAGTTCACGATGGGATATCTTTAGTTTATCACACTGGTTAAAAAGGTCCATTTCCTAAAGGCCAGCCAGTGCGCTGCAGTGCCTCGTGGGCGTGTATAAGAAGTGCATCTACAGTTCAAGTCAAAACCCTTCCAAACTTCTCTTGGTAAAGAAATGCAGACCAAACGTTTCCTGAATCTTCTTAATATGTTTAATAGATTATTGATTCTGAGAGGTGCGGCTGAGATGAAGAAATTATACTCTAGTCCGTCATTTACCTTAACACATTATGTAATTGTTACCGTGTTGATTAAAAAATGAGAAAACACGTTCCCCCTTTCTTTCTTTTTTTACAATGACTCATAAAAATGAACAGATTCAACATGAGATGCCTAATATGAGAATGAAGTTCTAGAGAAAGCCCAGCTAATCCCATCTGGTAGGCTAACACAGAGGTCAGTCTCAGAGGTCAAATATTCCTGCCATGTCCATAAGACCTTAGGGTTTAAATTTAAAGTTCAAACAGTGTCATGTGATGCTTCATCAGACACACCATTCTCAGATTAAAAGACTAAGATTAAGACTAGTTAACAAGAGAATAGCAGTGCTCGTGAGACAACAGAAGGGTTACAGAGGAACCGTAGCCCTGTAGATGGACATCTGGATCAGACAGCATGAACAAAACACTAAATGTGTCCACATTCCCAAGGATACGTTCAGTATTAGTAATCAAATTTTGGAGTTTTTTTGCCCCTCACTATAATGACATGCTGTAGGTATCGCAAACACTAATTTTGATGAGATTTTCTACAACAGCACTTCCCCTAAAAAGCCTCAGATTATTGAGACACAGGAACATGTGCAAACAAACCCTTAAAACCTTGCAAATATATTCCATGTGCTCCCAGTGAGGAGATTCATGTCTTATGATACCATGTACACCAAATAAGAACTTTAAAATGGTAACAACCCCACAACATTGTTTTTTGGTTCGTTTTTTAATGGTAAAAATGTTCAGACACATGGTGGATGTGTTTGTTGCTTTGAATCTTGGGAAAGGCTTAGAATTGTTTTGGAAGTGTTGTGCTCACACCCTGTCAACCTCCTCGGTTGGTATCCTGGGCAGTTTCTGGTCACAGAAAATGACTACAATTACAAATTAAAGCCTGTTGATAATATCGGTTGACATCTTCATGGATAACATGCTGAAAACACATCAGTCACATTCTGATGAGAAACTGATTTTGGCACACAGTCACAAGTAAAACTCAGATCTTTCAGACTGAGGGATAACAACACTTAGGGACAGTAAACATCAGAATTAGTACATTTTTGTTTAACAGTTCAGTTGATTTATTCAGTCATGTTTTAAGCAGTGACCTGTCCACTATAGTGTACTGTAGTTGTTTTTTGTTGCTTAGTCTTACATTACATTAAATGGACTGCATATATTCTATAAACCCTGACTTGTGCACCAAGTACAGAATTATTGTCAGATGTCTATTAAGCCCTATAATGGTGGAAAAACAAATGAGACTAGCTGTTGCTCATTAGTGAGTTAGCGTGTGGTTTTCAAAGCAGACTGCTGAGGTTTCTCCAGTACTGGCAGATATATTTGGTGCAGTAACGACGAAAGCAAAGGGAGTTTTCTGACCTCTCAGACATCTGCAGTATCCCTTATGTAGTCCATTGCAGTTCATTTAATCACCATCCACTTGGCATCAGAAGCCAGGGAAGCATAATAAAACAGCCCTCTGTACCATGTAAATCACATGAGTGTCATCTGTGTTAAAACAGGCCTTAAAACTGTAACGCAAGGACACTGAAGAAGAACATGTATCAAATTAAACAACACATTTGTATATTTAGTTCATGGGTTAAAAGGTGAGAAAAAGGCAAAAAGTAAATTTAGAAATAAAACTCAAAAAACACAACGGGTCAGATCCATAAATATTCCATAACGGTTGGATCAAACAGTCTTACGTCCAGGGGTATTCATTAACTATAGGCATAAAAAGATCAGCCTGTAGCTGTGTTGTCTACCAAGCCGGGCTGCTCTGATTGGACGGCTGCAGGGCAGGCTGGGCAGCGTGTGGGCAGCCTCAGCCTTCATTAGCTGAAATGGCGGGCCAGCCTGGCTGAACGGTAGTCCGCTCTGAGCTGCACGAAGGCGTGCAGGAGGTTCCGGTCAAGGTTGGTCAGCTGTTCTCCGGAGCATACTTGCTTGAGGTTGTCAGGGGCGACAACCAGGAGGTTACATAGTGCGTGGAGTGTGTCAAAGAGTTGGAGAACCAGAGGAACCTGAGAAGGATATTGACGTGGGTGTTACACAGCCGCTTTTACTTTTTTCCTCTACAAAATTTGTGAAATTAAACAACAACAAAAAATAAATAATTTTAGTTTATAAATGCCACATGCTACACTACTGATGCACAAAATGGCATGAGGTTACATCGCATGAGCATGTTAGGTAAGCTTGATGCCCACGCGACCTTTGGCCATTGACCTGGCCTTACCCGGAAGTCTTTGGCGCAGCGACGGTACTCGGCCACGTCGCAGATGGCCAGCATGCCCCCCATGGAGCTGTAGCTGAACTGCTGCAGGTGCTCATGGATGAGGCGGTGGAAGCGCACGCCCAGCTCTGTCAGGACCGTGTCCACGTTCTTGCCATCCATGGACCTCCGCACACTCTCCACCTGCTTCCTCACGTAGGCACACACCTTAGAGCATGCCTGAGGAGAGAACGCAGGCCGTCGAGTTAACACACACACACACACACACACACACACACACACACACACACACCCCCCCCCCCCCCGTGTGCATGCACAGGAGAGGCACTGTGTGCTTTGGTAGCGACACAACTAAGCCCCTGACTTAGCTCTATCTGTTCAATCTAAGCCAAAGTGCAGATAGTATTTGTGTTAGAATTCTGTACTTGCTGACGAGGTCTCTTACGGTAGTGTACTGGATCATGACATTATTCTCATCTTCTGGTCTGAAGTCCGTTTTCTTCTGCTCAGTAGCTAGAATGTGCTTCATTTGGCCAATCATGCAATTCAATGTCCTAAAAACAACCACCAAAACCACAACACTTCACGACTAAAAATGAGGCAGTGACAGAACTGAACAATGTCAATGTCAAAGTCCAGCTCCTTACAGATGAAGAGAGCAAATTCTTTCTATTTATGCTGAGTACAGTTCAAGCATACTTGCTTATTTAAGCTTAATCAGGCTTCAGTCTGTTTAAAGAAACATAAACTGACATACATAACATTTATTTAAATACAGCCCTTTAGGCTATTTTAGATGCAGATCATGGCACCTAAATCTAAAATGTGTCAAAAATGTAACTCCACATAATTTTATTAGTAGTCTTTGACAGGATGGACAGTACAAACCACTGAGAATGCACTGAATGCACTGAATGATGCACTGAATCAGAATCACAAATATTTTCATGACCTCAGTGTTAACAGTTTTTGTCTGTTTAATGCACAGTGTCCAGCCTCTTAAATGAAAAGATGGAGGATTTTTAAAGGATTTCCATTAAAAGGAGTTTTAGAATCTAACCGGTCAATCCCAGTGTCCAGTTTCACTTCCATTTGCTCAATCACCTCCTTTTTCTTTTGCAAGCACTCTGTCATCTTAGGGGAGGAGCTAAAGAAGTAAAAGAGCACACAAGGTCATGGGGGGTCAGTGGAAGAGAAAAACCCTTCCCCCAAAAAAGCTATTCTCCATAATTATGTGCTCAAGGTCACCCATTCCTTAATTCGCACTCACCTAATGAGAGGCATGAGGTGATCGTTAAACTGCTTGTCAAAGAGGTGAAAGATAGTGTTGGCCTGCTGGACCACATCCAGGAAATAGAGGTTGGCATTTTTTGCATCGGAAGAAGGTATGGCTGTGGACAGAAGAGGAAAGCCTGTCTGTTAAAATAACACTCCACGAGGCAATCCATTACGGACGTGTTATACAGCAACTTTCTTACCTGAAAGCCCAATCTCCAAGGCATAATCTATGTGGTCCACACAGAGGTGCTCCACCAGCAGTAGGAAGATGGAGTAGGCATTCCTAGGGAGGTCAGCTGGGTCAGACAACTGCAAGGAGAGAAGAGAATACAGAGATTCTCCTGCCATCCGGTCAACATTTTAAATCCAAAACAAGCAGCATTATTTAAATTTTTTTTTTGCCTTTTGGCATCTCTGGAAGGCGTGCCGTGTCTCCTGCAGCAGGTTGACCACAACCTCCTGTGAGAGAAACGTTTCTCCATGTGTGTCAATACTGGGGCCCAGTGGCAGGTTGGTGCGTTGTCTGATTCTCTCCTTCAGCTCTTGGATGCTGAGAGAGAGGGAGAGAGAGAGAGAGAGAGAGAGAGAGAGAGAAAACAAACATGTAAAGGAGAGAAAAGGCAGAGAGCATGTATTCATTACAGAACTCAATTTTAAAAGGCATGCAGTTCAGGATGAGCAAGAATGTCAGCAAGTCTTGGAGGGGTACAGCTGTAACAGCATTGTAACAGCAGTTTAACAGCTTAGCATTCCTACTAAGGTGCACATCAATAACATTTCAAACCATTCCCACAGGCATGCAAGAGTAAAGAAAGCACTGAACCCGAAACATCCTTAGGTCATATCAGACTCTGACACTGTCTCTCCAGACAGCACTGAAAAGATCTCCTCACCTGCCTGTGCCCAGTGGACGTTTTTGGTGGTTCTTCGAGTCGTAGTACCGCTGCAGAATGACGGCGCTGCGAGACTGCAGGTACTGCCGCTCCATATCCATGTAGCTGTCCAGGTAGGAGGAGAATATGCTTTTGATCAGTTTAGACAGGAAGGTGTGTTTGTCTGAGCCCAAGTTGAACTCTGTCAGTTTAGCAGCCAGTGCCATAGTCCTGAAAAGAGAGGGTCCAAAAATGGTCTGAAACTGCTCAAAAGAGGCCAACGCAAAAAGCCACACAGTTGAGATCCTTACATTTCTCAGACAGATATAGCAAATTGCATGTGTAGGGAAGCAAAAAAAAAAAAAAAGTAACAGACTGAGTAGGGAATACCTGGTATAGAGGTCATAGAGGTTTTTGAGGTATTGCTCCAGTTCAGCAAAACAGGTGTCGAGTTTCTCCTTCACATGTGCCTAAAAGTATGACAGAGCTCTCAAATGAGGAGATGGCTTCACGACATCTGCATGTGCAGTGGGTGCATGCATATATTTGACAGGCCTACCTGCAGCTTGTTTTCAAAGATGTTTTGGATGAGCTTTGCCATCACCATTTCTGGGCTGCTGAAGACCTCCCCCACCTGCTTGTTGACCCGCTGACAAAGAAGAGCCGTGTCCTCAAACACGTTGTTCTGCATGTATGCACCCTGACAACGAACGCAGACAATGTGAACAGAGAGACACTGCCGCCTTGTTTCCTAAGCCCTGTAACTGTACCCGTGCCCCTTTGGCTCCAATTCTCATGCTTTATTATATTAAATATAGAATGTGTAGACAAAAAATACCAGCACTCACCTCTTGGCACTGTTTAATGTAGACGTCTATACAATGTGCATATCCCTGAAACAGACGGCAGACAGGGTGATATGAGATGCTTATCTGAGACCAGGCGCAAGAGCTAGGAAGACATAGCAGATCTTCCTCACCTTGAAATGTAGCAGGACGGCAGCCACCTCCCTCATGCGGCCAATCTCTCCCCTGCGCTGAGCTGCCGTGAACTCCTGGATCAGCTGACGCTCCAGGTCATGGTATTTACCTTAAACACAGCACACACATCCAGCTCACGCCACGCGCATCATGGGTACATGACTATGGGTGTTTTGCCTCAGCTACGATCTTTAGTCAGTGAAAAAAAATACCACCACTCACTTGCTATCTTGGCCTTAACATCAGCAAATCTAAATGAGGATGGGGAGAGAGAGAGAGAGAGAGAAAGTTGAAATTAAAGCAAAAACAAAATGACTAAGTTGTAAATTAATCATTAAGCGCCAAAAGCAATTTTATTAATTTCAAGTAAAACTTCCAGAGACTATGAGAATCAAAATGGTATGAATATTTGTCTGAACCCATGCAAGACCTTTGGCTTACGTGGCTGTCAGCTTTCTGCTGTGCTATGTTGTTTTGCTTTGTTTCATCAGTGTATGATCTTGATCTCATGCGTTTGTCTATGGTCACCGGTGCCCTCAAGGCCCCCAGTCCTGCTCCATCACCCCACTTACCTGTCGAACGGTAATTCCTGCGCGATCAGGTGCAGCTTCTGAATGATGTCAGCGGCTTCTTTGATCTTCAGGGGAGCAGGAAAAGTAGGACAATGATCAGAGCTGGCTGGCATGAGTGAGGCAGGGAGAGGTGGACACCTTGACCAGGGAGGATTTGGTACACGGAGAAGCCCGCAGGAATCGGCCCAGGACCCAAGGACCGGCTTACGGCACATAGCGTGCCTCCCTCTCGCTTGTCCAGTGCAGGGCCGATAAGAGCGAGCCCAGCTCGGCACACCTGCGCCCCACCGGCCGCGGTTCCGATCGCTCCCCCACACCGCCGAGCCAACTCTTTGCGCTCGCTCCCTCGCAGCCATTATGAATGGACTGCTGCTAATCCCGTAGCAGCCCTCACTAAATCGCCTGCCATAATCTGTCCCCATGGGCAGGTGGGAGGTCTCAGCAAAAACAGGGCCCTGACGAGATCCACCCCCCACCTTTGCCTTCACCCCAACACACGAGGGGGGGGGAGCTAGGAAAAGGCTCCGTCATCTACACCTCCTGTTCCCTGACTCCTTTTCCTGCCTGCCTCAGCTAACATTATTACTGTGCTCCCGTGAGGTGGAGCCAGCCTTTTTCGGCTCTCCTCACTGAGGTTTTCTAAGTATCTGTCCCCCAGCTAAGATTAGCTAAATCCCATGTAAGTGATGTAGCCGTCTCCCTGCAGTGGGGGTTTTTACTAGAGCTTGTCTCCATGCTGCCTGGGCCGGCCCTCCCTTTCCCGGGGATTAGCCCTGCCTTCCTTTCCTCCATTTCCTCTGCCTCTTTTTTCCAGTCCCCATCCCCCTTCAGCTATTCACCGGCAGCTCCTCTCCTCGTAGCCTCTTTTCTCTTCTGGAGGCAGACGCATTTTGAAAACGCTCAGAAGTCTGCCGCGTGCATTCCCACACGCCTCTCAGAGAAGCGTGTTGGTGGTCTAATGCTAATAGCATTCGAGATGTAAGACTTGCCACCCGAGGTTGGTCACACCATGACTCACAGACTTGAGAGATAAACTCATGAAGTGGCACTGCCAATTAAGCTGGGTCGCATCAGCGTTTCCACAGATCAAATCTATTAACCCGAGGCTCATAAAATGAAAAAAGGCCCATAACCATAATTTTTTCATATAATTAGAAAAAGCTAGATTTAAGCAATTCAATGTATCCAACTATGAAAGTACTTATGGAACTTTGATGTCACAGCAACATATACAAACAACCCACTAAAAATAAATACATATTTGTAACAGTTAAATAATTATTACACAAATATGCATAGTGTCTGCAAACTTTCTCATGTGTCAGACTTGATCTTCTACGCCAGATGAGTTTAGTGCTTTCACTGCCCTAACCCTTATTTCACCTCAACTAATGAGTTATCAAGTTCAAAGGGGTGTTGAGAGCAGGGTGAACTGTAACCCTTGTTGCACTTTGACCCCCCTATCTAGTTTGTGGCTTGGAGTGGCCCATCCCCACTGTAAGTGTCTCGCTGGCACTGCTGGGATAATGACCTTATCGGGATTGTTGAAGACATCGCTACGCAGTTCCCCATCCAGGAACTCATTGAAGTAGGTCATGAGCCGCTGGGCCTCCACGGCCCTCTGTCTGGGGGTGTTTACCCCCTCCAGCTGGTCTCCAAGGTGACACACCTTTGTGGCCACATAGCTGATGTGATCGTCCAGCTCCTGGAAGTGCTGGAAGGCAACCTGTGGAAACGGGGCAGAGGTTTGGCAGCTCACTCATCGATCACAGATGTGCCGAGCTAAGATCAAGGCTGTGACTGCGCCAAACCTGGTTGCTCCTCTGAAGCTCCTGGACTTTGTGTGCAAACTCCTTGGCTTCGCGATGGCACTGCTGTTCGAGCTTCTCGACCTTCCTCTGGATCCTCTCATCCAGCTGTTTCAGTTCCTCTATGTGGTTCGCAAACTCCTCAAGCAACCTAAGGAGGACAAGCACCACTGTCACTTGAAGACTACAAATAAGGAAGAAAAACACAGCAGTTGATTTGGGTTAAGAGTAAATCTACAGGTACATGCAGAACCATACCACTGCTGCAAGCACCATACCTTACATCAGCGTAGGGATTTTTGCAAAACCATAGTTAATTATTTTTAGTGACATTGGGGCTTCAATAATGAATTATAATTAAAAGTAATCAGAATGTTTCATTTAGCAATTATAATGACAGTAATCAGAACATTTTATCAAGTCACAAAAGCACCACTGCATAGTGATTTACCACTGCACTGATTGCACACAATGTATAAAGGCCAGAAAGAGCAGTTCGCAATCAAGACATGAGAGAACTCCAAGAAAACACAGAAAAGTCTCTCATAACTACACTTACTGTGCTGGTATAAGAGCTATGCCTTTTACCATGAAACTATAACTGGTGTGTTGTGTGTGTGTGTGTGTGTGTGTGTGTGTGTGTGTGTGTGTGTGTGTGTGTGTATGAACCCTTCCATACTACTCTGTCAGCTGTACTTCTAAACACTTCCAGAACAACGGAGTTAAAAAGCTCCATGTCAGCATGTTTGGACTCTCTGGGTGGTAGAAAAACCTTCCCAAAATGATGAGTGTGTAATCTCACAATAATTCCCCTAACGCTTGGTGCTGCTTAGGGCTCGTTTCCTCTTATGCTCTTTCACTAAAATTCGTTCTCTACCATCATTTGTGAGTCGGTGGTCTGCAGCTCATATCGTCTCTCCACAGCTGGTATTTTTGAGAGGTTAGTGTTAAATGTGGGCTGATGTTTTTGCAATGTCAGTAAAACAGTTTTGACATGACAAACATACAGAACCAGTCAAATGTTTGGGCATACCTGATGAATGCATGTTTTTAGAGTCCAAAATGCATTTATAATATAATACTTATAATAATATAATACTTTAGACTTACATTTGTTAGAATTAACAATTCTAAATAGCAAAAGTTGGTAGCCTACATACAAGTTAATTTACAAAATAAAAAATACAGTATAACAAAATTAAAAAAAATAAAATGAAATTACATTTGAAATGATCTCACAGCAACGTTTTCATTCAGAACTTTAGTTCCTCACCCTACAAGTATTCAGCGTGTGTAAGAATTTCTTTAAGACATCACAGGTGTTGCCTCAAGAAGCTGGTTAAGAGAAAACCAACACTGTGCAGAGCTGTCACTACAGTAAAGGGTTGTGAATTTGTGAATACTTTTACTGGTTTTTCTAAAATGTAGAAAATATTAAAACATTTGACAGGTACTGAATGCATATGTCAGATATCACATACAAATATTTTTGCTTTTGTAAAAGGCTCTGAATAAATTCCATATTACTACAGAATCCCACCATTAAAATCCAAATCAAATGGAAGACTGGAATGAAAATGTGAATAAAAATGATAATCAAAAACTGCACAGTATACTAAATGTAAACCAATTTTACAAAAGAGTAAACACAAACTAGATTAAAGGCTTACAGACGCTATAAACAAGTTGTTTTAAATTAGATACCATCATCTGTTCAGCAAGCTCATTGTTTACATGGCAAAACGTAAGGAATAGTACAGGAATAACCCAGGAGAGTAAGTCAAGGCTTTACTTTTTTGGGTCAAATGCCTCTGCTCCTCCTTTAGAGCCCCCTCCTGGAGTTCTCCAGGCCAGCCGCTCTATATACTCATCAGCATCAAATGGTTCCTATTAAAATAAAAGAATCACAAATGTAGAGTCAGCCTCATCAAGGCAGCTGTGACATCTTATACTACACCCAACCACCCAGGGCCAGAAACTTGGACTGCAGTCACACCTTTATATTAGGAACTAACTGAAACGCCACACACACTTACACAAATACACATATAGCTGGTTAAGAAACACGACAGCTAGCTAACACTAACACTGTCAGATTTGCTGTGAAGTAACGCCTCCCTGAGATAAATATCCTTACAAATAAGTAGTTAACGCTAACTATTTATTTATTTTGGCACTCGACTACAAATGTACGTTAGACATTTGAACGGGCTACAACGACAAGCTAGCACCGCAGTGTTTGTAAGCTAGCCTAGCTAAACGCTAACGCTTTCATTCAACCCATGTATATAAATCAAGAGTCTATACAGTTAAGCAAATAATAACACCATAATTCGTATTTAGCTAACAACCTAAGTATTTTGCTGAGATGGTTGTTATTGAGCAGGCTACGTTGCTAGCTAGCTAGCGTTAACTACTACGCGACTCACCTCAAATAACTGCGCCGACGTTGCCATTATGTCCAGCCGGAGAGACTTTAAATAAACGTGCTACTGAGAGCAAACACAGTTTTGTAAGTTTAAGGCTTGCTTTTCTGAGTTTTGACAGGATACACTGGCGCTTGTTTACTCTAAACCTGCTTCCTGCATCCAGCTCCAATGACCGGGCCGGAAATAAGGCAAAAAAAACAACATGCAAAAATCTGCCCTTCGCAGCAGGTCTGTGATCAGGTTGTGTTCGGTTTTTACTCGGTAGTAGTCGGAAGGGAAAAGGCGTACACCTGATCCCGAATCAGCGTTCAAGACACGAAGCGCAAGCAGTCCCGCCCCTGTATGTCACATGCTGTGTAACAGGAAGCCTTCATAACAACGTTAGCTAGACTTTTAACGCTTTAATTCGTAGTTTTGTGAATTTATTTTTTTATCTAGCTATTGAATGTACCTGCTTTTCCAAAGCTTTGAAGCGGACACATCCGCTGGGCAAGGAGACTGAGCTGATCATTGAGTTAGTTGCAGAGTTAGCCAGACTGGTCATATGAAATATCCGCATGGTAAAAGCGGAGCCTCGATGAGTGTACGTGCGCTGTGGATTGTCTCTCATGAAAAGGGTGAATCTGGAAAAGTGCGATTTTCCAGGTCAGCAAAGAAACTGTTCACGGCGTGCAACTTTAAATGTAGCGGATAGATGTGTTGCTTTGTGCTATTTTTATCCTTGATAGTAGTTTACGTTCATAGAGGCAGGGTTTGTATTCCTTTGATCTATTCATGCTGCGATCGTGCTATGTAACAATAAAGCTAGCAAACCTCACCGAACTGTTGGGTTTTGTTTCTGACTGTCATTTAATGCTAGGGGTATTATCATTTAATTTGAAATTGTTTTGGTCTTCTATTCAGACGGTACCCCACAGTGGAACTCCGTGCTAAATGCCTGGCAGGAGCTCAGTATGTGGCTGTTCCTGAGGACTGTGTCATACCCCAGCTTCTACTGACTGAACTGGGTTTGGTGGAGCCTGACAAGCCATATATGGCAATACGTGATGACTGCGCTCGCCTGCAGCGGAGCCCAGCTGTGGAGCTCCGTTTAGGTGGTCCAGGTGGGAAAACCCTCTGGCCTTTACTAACCATCAGCCAGGGCGGCCTAATCCTAGCCTGCCTCCCCCTGATTGAAGCTCCGCCTGAGCCCCGGCCTCATCTCTCCAGCCTGGCTTCGGTCTCCCAGGGCTTAGCTCTGTTGTCTGGCCTGCAGGGCTTCCTGTGTGGGACCGTAGGGAAGCCACCAGAGCCCGATGTATTGGCCTCCCGCTTGGCTACTCTTCCCTCAGTACTTCTGCAGGTATGTCCTCTGGGCACGCCCCTGGACACGCTCCCTCAGGCTGGAGCCCTGCCCGCCACTATGGCTCCAGGCCCAGGAGGTGCTCAGAAGCAGCCAGCCTGGAAAACAGGGGTCCATCGAGGGAGAGCGGTGGTGAACGTGGCCCTCACGGAGATGGTGAGGTCCACGCAGTATGGCAACAGCAGCAAACAGGACATGTGGGATGTGTATGGGACAGTGGTGTGCAAAGTGAGCATAATCTCTTATTTCAGTGCATGTTCAAATACATCATACTTCTATTGTGATGAACAGAATCTTCCCTTTTCCTTTTTATGCATTTTGACATTAGTGTGAAGTAGAGGGTGTCTTGCCCAATGTCACCGTCACCCTCACACTACCACCCAATGGGTCACCCCTGCAAGACATCCTTGTCCACCCCTGTGTGACATCACTAGATTCCAGCATCCTCACAGCCAGCAGCGTGGACGAGAACGATGGCTCAGCCTTTTCAGGCCCATACAAGTTCCCCTTCTCTCCACCGCTGGAGCCTTTCAGACTCTGCAGCTATACCTCACAGGTAGGCCTGCACCTTTACTGGTTACTATGTGTCAGTGACCCGTTGAGTTTCATCTCTTTTTCCCCTGCATTAAGAGCATTGACATCATACGACACACATTTTCATTTCACCAGGTACCCGTACCACCTATTCTTGGCTCCTACCAGCTGAAGGCAGAGGAGAACCAGCTCAAGTTGCATGTCATCCTGCAGCTCCATGAGAGTGTACGAAACAGCTTCGAATACTGCAAGGCCCACCTGCCATTTTTCAACAGGTGATGCAGTTCACACACACGCCTCCTTCGACTTTTACTGCTAGTAGTCAGAAGGTTCAACTAGTAGTGAGAAGGTTGCCGGTTCAACTCCCACCACTACCAAGTTGCCGCTGTTGGGCCCCTGAGCAAGATCCTTGACCCTCAGTTGCTCAAGTTGTGTTCAGTAATAATTGTAAGTCGGTTAGTATCAAACCACCAGCTGAATGCCATAAATGTAAAATGTAAATCTAGTGCTGATCAGTTGATGCTACTGGCTCATGTTCATGGTTGGTTCTTCTGTGCAGAAGCCTAATGGGCAGCGTGGATGTGAAGGTGAACTCCGGACAGCTGGAAGTGTCTAAAGAAAAAAATCTGCTGGTTTGGATTCTTGGGAAGTTTAATCTTAACATCACAGTCAGTATTTTAACCCCAGATCTTCAGTTTTTAACTGAACAAATGAGTTAGAATTTGTTTGTTTGTTTATTACGTCATCAGGTCAGAAGTTTCCAAAGTCACGAGAAGCAACTCTGGAAGGTGCTGTTCATTTCTCAGGCCATGTTGCTGGACCAACTGACCCTCTCTGCACTGATCTTACTGCCTATATAAAAGTATGTATAAATTCTAGATAAATTGAAGTTCTCCTATTGTAGCAGAAGGTAGAGCATTTAAGTATTTTCAAACAAACTGCAATGGATCAATCTACATTACTCGGATCGTGCTTCCACCATCAGAAGTCTTCTGTCCTTGGTCATACTAGGAGTTGTCTGTGCTTGATTGCCTCTTCTACTCAGTGTTTGCTTTTCAGCTCTACTTCCGTGTGCCAGATTTGACTTTGTCTGGATGCTGTGTGGACCAACATTCAGTACAGGTCTATTCCTCAGCAAAGCCACGCATTGTCACAAGTAAGCGTGTCACAGATGATGAAAGATGAATATAAGATTACTTCACATGTGACAAGGAAGGCAATGTAAACTTTGGTACCTTGGTTTTTTCCATAGCACGAGAGCTTGTTTCCTCCGAATACTACATCTGGAACTCGACTGGAGATGCCCCCGTGTCCTCTGGCCTCATGATACTGTGACATCGTGATTCACTGTGGCCTCAACTAGTGAGCAGAACACTAGCTCTGCTCTTCACAGATGCGGACTGAGTGTCAGGACTAACTCACTGGATTAACTTCAGTTAACAGTGATTGTTTCTTATGCATTAACTAATGGGCAGAGCCTACAACCAGTCCCCCATATTTGACTGATAATGTTCCCTTCTTTGTCAAGGTGGCAAGTCCAGTATTAGAATCAGATTGTGTTGTGCAGTTATTAAGGAGGGATTAAAAAAAAAACCCGCAGGCACCGTTGCCCTCCATGGACAGAGCCGAATCCTTTAGAGTGCAAACGTTTCAATTGTTTCTAAAGTGTGGTGTTGACCAAAGTAAAAATGGAATCTTTTATACAATTACTGAAAGTGTTTGTTTTGATTAGTGATGTATTTATTTAAATTCAATGAATTGCTCCTTCATTAGACACAACTCATTAGTAGTAGTTCTAGTTGGCCTTTCAGTGAGTCTGTAAGGGTACTTATTGAGTTCTTTTAACAAGGGGGCTTAGGCCCTGTCAGTCTTTGGTGGGGTTAGTAATAGTCTGACGGAGAGGGGGGCACTTAGAAAGAGGAAGACCAAACTGGTATCCAGAGGTGGAGTTAATCACTCTATAGTGACCCTTTGAAGGACCACTTTAGCTTTCTTATTTTTCCTCAACAAAAGGTACTCTTGCTTTAAATTTTTGAGATATTGTCTAAGCCCCACTGTGGCTTATAGAAACATTGTGTATACAACCTTATTATTTGACATGCTTTTATTCATTATAAAAAGATAGATTGTTCACATGTTCATTTATAAAGCTTCATTATCATTATCATTATCATTAATGTGTGAATTTCAAACTACCTCTGACAGAGCAACAACACGTGCCTTCTCAGAATTAGAAAAATTGTGTCAGAATAATTTTTTAAAATCTTATAATCTGAGTTATGGTGTAGTGGTTTTAAAATGGCTTATCCAATATCAAAAAATTTAATCTAGCACTTTTTGTCACTAGAGTTTTGTTCTAGAAGATACTTCACCTTCCTGATTATTCTCTTCTTGTCATTTTTTCCTGACCATAAAAATGAATGGATTCATTAACAAAAGAGGAGAAAATATCGATTCAGCAGTTGGAACAGATTTATCATGTTAGGAAAAGCTATTTGTGAGTTCAGTTTTGCCATAAAATTGCACTCGGAGGTCTGTTAGCTGAGTGGGGCATGTATGAAAGAGCACTGGAGCAATGCCCTGGCTCTCCGCTGAGTCAGGTCTTTGTGAGCACCATTAATCGTCATGTGCACTGGTCACTTCTTCCCAAAAATAACTAACGTGTTCACAAGAATTTCCTCCTTGGAAACCCATGACCAATCAAACGGTGCGATCCATTCAGTCTCTAAAGCGCCAAGGAAGGTGAGGTTGCATGTGTTGGAATTTCAGATACATCAACCAATGAAACAGCAAACGTACCTAAACTGTCAAAAGATGTGATGCCAGTAATAACGATACTACAAGTGACCTACTGCGAGCTGTACCAGGAAAGACGAAGACCTCGCCTAGGTGCAATATTACGCTTGTGGACATAGGACATCAAAGAATAAATAATACAAAAATAACTGTAGATTAGTTTTAACAAAACTTGAAATATGTTACATTTTAGATCAACGTCCATAGTGAGAATATATGTAGCTGGAGACAGGTCTGCTTATCTTTTCATTTAAATGGGGAAAATAAACGAGGCCTAATTGTTTAACATATTGGTCCCTCTAGTGGTTATTTTTGGAAATCTCCGTATTTCGGTAAATAGTAAATTTAATTCTAACACAACATTAGAATCACAATCTCGGTTTGGCCAGTAAACGAAAGAGTTGATGAATATTCAAGGACTTAATTCAATGTACACATACGACCAGACTGTCACTCTATGGACTAGTCTTCGGGCAAAAGATTAAGCCGTGGGGTACTTTACATTTTTAAATCTGTCTATAGCCGTCTATATCTGAACAGCCTACTTCATTTCCCAGAATTCTGTAGGTGTCGCAAATTGTCAAACCTGATTTGCGGCAGACGATAGGCCAGTTAGCGTGTAGTGAGTTGAGTAATGGCTCGGGAGGACACGAGATAGCTGACGAGCTTAGAAGTATTCGCTTATTTTATTATTTTACCGATACCTGTAATTGGACAGATATTTGGCTTTCTCGGCGTTCATCTTGATAACTTGGTTTGGACTCCGTTTTTTGTGTTTACATAGTTACTGTATGCAGTGGAATGGCTGAAGTGCCGCCTGGGCCTAACGCACTGACTGCATCCCCGGCCGAGATTATTCCACTGCCCGTGGACGGGTGTTCAATACGGGCCAGCGATGAAAAAGTGGACTGCGGTCGAGGAGACGGCATAACTCTGGGGACGGAACCTAAAGGCGCAATTAAACCAAACCAAAACCACGTCCACCCCAACTCGTCTGCTCAGCTGCACTCTGCACTGAAGCATCTTAACGGCGTCGGCGACCACCCGGAGGACGAGGGGCAAGGCGCTCACGCTCCCGTCCACAACCACGTCCGGCACCCGGCTCACAGGGAGCCCGACAATCAGAAAGCTGTTTCGGGACGTTTCGACAGCTTTGGCGAGGCACTAGCCGAGCACACGGGAAATACTTTTACGAAAAACAAACGGGGCAGTAGTTCGAGTCGCTCGCTGCCGAACAACGGCATCGACTCCACGGCCATACCCGAGACCACACCGAGCCGCCGGCCATGCGATAGTACGTGCTTGAGAGCTGGGGGCGGCAGGACTGTAGGTCACTTTTTACTCGCCGACTCCAACGACATCGGGCAAAAGGACGATGACCAGAAAGGCCCTTGGCTGCATGGGGCTGGAGTTGAGCAAGCGGCGGCTTCCGTGACCGCTGAGCTGGGAAGCTTGTCGTTGACAGGAGGGCAAACGGCCGAGAGCACCATCAGTTACGTGAGATACGAATCAGAGTTACAAATGCCAGATATAATAAGGCTCATAACTAAGGACTTGTCTGAGCCTTATTCCATATACACCTATAGGTACTTCATTCACAACTGGCCACAGCTCTGCTTTCTGGTATGTATCAACTGCTTACAGTTTACACGAACTTTGATCTCTTCTGCAGCAAACAGTAGCGTCCTAACTACAGTCATGGCTGGGTCGTGTAGGTCGGAGAGCTCGCCATCAGCAGGGTTGTTGTGCAGCGTGGCGGCGCACATGTGTTTGACGGTGCTGTTAGGACGCACTACTAGAACGGCCAGGCACGTTACGTTTGCGGTCGCACTTCGGTTGAGTCATGTTGTAGTCTCGATGTGTTAAGGTCGCTTTCCCCCATCTGATGTAGTCAACTGAAATATTCTATCAGCAAAATCACAGCAATTTCAGTGTAATAAATTAGCTAGTGTAGCTAGTAAATACGGGAATAAAAACGCGATTTGAAAAGACGGAATCAGGTCAATAGTGGAGATGCAAAAATGATACTGGCACTATACCAGAATGGGCCACATTAAAATCTAGCTGGAGACAGCTAAGCTACCTAACGTGATATGGTGACTAGCTCACCTGTTCAGTTCAATGACAAGCTCCCAGCGCATGAAGGCAACCCGTTTAGGTTGTCATCTCCACACTCCAGAATCGTATTCATTCAAATGACCAGCTGATCAAATACTTTTAGATTTGAACAAAAAGCCATCTTCATTTTCAGTATCTTATAGCTTTTCACAAACAAATGTGCAGAGTGTGCCTTCCCTTTCTCTCCACTTTATACCTTCTCATGTAAGGCTCCAGTGTCTGATCATTTTAATATACAATTCCTGCAGGGTAATTCTGATCTTCAAATTAACCATAATTTATTACTAAGCATGTTAAAAAAACAAAAACAAAAAAAAATCAAGATCAGGACTAGTCATTAGTGACTTAGAGGTAATAAGATGTATCCTTTATAGACCTTATTCTCAGTGATTAGCTTTCATGCTGCCTTATTTAACACAAAAAAAAAGACATCTTATGCGCACACATTGGGTCTGCCAAACCTCAAGAACAATGGTGCCTGTTCTAACAAATATGTTCTCAGGTTTTGCGATTTAGTTGTACCAAAGGTTCCCACACCTTGCTGGTGAAATTGGTTGTCTGAGAATTCCCTTCAGGCTCTTCTCTGATGCTCTGATGTGTCGCAGGCGATGGTGGAGAAAACATGTGTTGGTGCCATCGTGTGCAAGCTGGACATGCACAAGAAGATGTTCAGGCGAGGCTACATCGCCATGCTTGCCGTGGACTCCAAATTCCGTCGGAAAGGCATTGGTATGTGCATTTCATGCTTTGGCGAGTTTAAGCCACCTTTCACACTGAGAAACATTTCTTTAAAATAATCTTTCTAGTGCTGGTAGGTATTCTGGATGACTGCCTGCCTAACCTGCTCTTTGAAAGCTGAATACACAAACATGCACACAAAGCACTGGTGAGCTGTCAGTAGCAAGGGTCATGCCTCAAATGTATATTTCCTCATGCACTGTGTAACTTTCTGCTGTGCTGTTTCAGAAACTTAAGCAGAGTGAACCAGTGTATTGTATTGAATTATAATCTTATCAGTCATCTAGTGCTGGCTGATTAATTTGTTTAATTCGGATTAATGTTTTAACATGATTTTCAAAATGTGATGATGGAGCTTGTTAAACACAACACATAATGATGAAAATAGGCAGTAGTTTGCAGACAAAAGTGCTTGTATGAAAGAAAGGTGGGAATGTCACATGATATTGATTTGTGATATTGTATCATGAAGTGAATTGACACAGAACATGTGATGAGTGGTATTTATTTAGGGCAAATCCGTTCTCATTAACGTTAATACAGTCCATAGTCTGATAACTATTATACAAAACATAGTAAAACTAAGTAAAATTAGGAGGTACAGAATGGAACACAGAGTTGATTACAAGACAGGACAACAGAAGACTGCAAGATGAGGTGTTGGTACAAAGATTGGAGGGGTAGAAGGGAGACTGGTGTAAACGTTGAAAAACACGAGACATGGATGGAGACGGAAACAAAAGTGATACAAAAACAACGCTGCATGGGAACTGCGATGCCACGGGGAAACTCCGACTGATATGGATTTGAAAAGTCAGATGTGGGATAAATGATGTAAAATATGAGGTGAGATGAGTCACATGCAACAGAAAGTAGGAACATGATAAAATTGTTCCAGAGTGTAAGCTGTGATACAAACAAAAATACAGGCTGACCTCCAATGCTTAAAACACTAAAAGAGCCATTAACGTCTTTTTCTAGTGCTGTTCCATGTGACATAAAGAGCTCCCAATTCCTGATGGTCTGGCATTTCACATCAGGCAAAACTGTTGTCAGAGATATTCTGGAATGGATATAGCTAACGAAATCTTTTAATGTTTCTTGTCTTGCTCAGCTGTCTTGTACTGGCACAGCTTTGAGTCTGTTAGGAATATTTAAAACAAATATTTTTTTCACTACTTGCCTGCAATAGCTTGTGATGATTTTTGCAAATCCAGAGTCCATTTAAAAAAAACAAAAACAAACTGTAGTGGTGAGGGCATGTGTTTGCCACCTGTAGGCTTCAAGACTGGCACAAAGGGCGTAACATTTTCTATTTATTTATTTAAAAATCACCTGTGAGTTTGGAATTATTTTTCAGAATTACACATCCCTACATCCCTGCATCTACCTGCCGGCTTATTCCACAGGATTTTTTATTATTATAGAGTACAGTACCCTAATAGACTTTTCCTTCTTCGTTCAATATTTAACATGTAGAGTATGGTAAAACACTTTTGCACTGCAGTCCTCTTTTTTTGTCCTGCCCAGGTTTCCAACAATGCATGTACCATGAGATTTGCAATAGATTGAGATTACTGTATGTTCATGCTAAATAAGATAATCGTCTTTTGGTGTTTCAGGTACAAGCCTTGTAAAAAAGGCTATATATGCCATGGTAGACGGGGACTGTGACGAGGTAAGAAATTCCAATTTGTCATCATTTTTGGGTTAAAATGTATTTTAGGTTTAAGATTTTCATCTAGCTAGATGAGATTAGCAATTTTGCCCAATGCTCAATTATAATTGGTCATTAAAATTATCATCATTAAAATTAGCAACATTAATACTTGTGTATTTGTGAGTTTGTAACTGATTGATTAAATTCAAAATCATTAGTGTATAGTTTCCTTTATTAAGTAAAAGTAGATGTCTAATAAGCAGGATAATGCACGGCCAGCTCATACATTGTCACAGAATAAAGCCCACCAGGGGACACCTGGAGTTCTCCTCTTTGCCCTGGGGTCCTGATCCCCCTGCTTGGGTTTTAATTTTCTATGACTGTCTGGCTGTATATTATCCCATACTTAGTGAAAGTCTTGGTATAGGAATACATACAAGGTGTGTGTGTGTGTGTGTATATATGTAGGTGGTGCTGGAGACAGAGATCACCAACAAATCAGCCCTGAAACTTTACGAGAACCTGGGCTTTGTGAGGGACAAGCGGCTCTTCAGATACTATTTAAATGGTGTGGACGCGCTGCGTCTCAAACTCTGGCTGCGCTGAGTCTGCTCGCGACTTCCTCCACTGACCCTCTGCTCCTCTGTCCTCCTGCCCCTCCGTCCCCAGCTCTCCCGCAGCCAGGAGGAGCTACCTCCTGTCCGTGAGTACAGCGGGTCAGCCTCCCGCAAGCCACGAAGGGGAGTCGGCCCGCATGGCAAATGAGCAAAATGTAATAAAGAGTTGTAAGTACCTTTCTGTGAGCGAGAAACATTATTGCAAGACAAAAGGGGTGGGTGCTAACTTTATAAAAACAGTTATGGACTCCAAAGAGGAAAATCGGGGGGTGGGGGGGGGGGGGGTGGTGTTTGTTCTACAACAGCAAAGGCCAGATCGTGGGTCACTGTGTGATCGCGTCGGCCGTTGAAGAATAACTGTGCAGGAAGTTAGTGTCACTTCCAGGAGTCATGCCACACCAGATTGGGTTAATCAAAAGCAAACAAGGCATCAGCCCTCTATCCTTGTATTTTTTTTTTTAATGAGAAATTCTAACAGGAAGGATGGAAATGTCAACTTCTGTGGGTGAAACATCTTGGGTGGGGTGGGGTGGGGGGCAACAGAACCTACACTAACAAATCTTATTTTAATTTTGTTTCCTTTTTGTTTTCTTCAGAAAAGGGTTTGAAGATTCTGATTGCTTTAGGGCCTTTTGCATTGGTTTGTATTTGGGGGTCTATTCTTTTGTGTTGATTTTTGAAAACACTGAACAGAGCTCCATTCATTTTACGAATCCAAGCCACTTAAAGATATGCACTTGATGGAACAGAAGACACCTGGGTGGACTCAGGATTTTGTCTAAGTTGGTTCTTGGTGGAAATCACACCTAAACTGCTGGATGAGTCCCATTTACCCAGGTTCTTATTCAAAGTAGGCTGCATTCTTTTATACAGACATTTGTTGAACAATTTTCTGCTGATTTGTGGAATGAATGATTCCATTTTGTCTCTCGGGATCATACACATTTAAATATTTATCTAATAGCATAAAATGAAAGGGTGTTATGCAATTATATAAATATAAATGCATAACTGCTAGTGTATGTCCTGTTTCCAAAGTTTATTATAACGTACTCTTGAAGCACCTTTTCCGTAGTTGCCCACTTATTGAACAGATTCAAAATATTTTCATGAGCACATTTAAAAGGTATGCAATAATGCATAAGTCATTAGGATAAAGACATGAATTACATTGTTCAGCTTTTTCCATTTGATTGATCCTTACTAACTCTCAAGGGCACTTAACAGTGCTTGTCAGTAGTTAAGTAATAACATTTGTACTCAAACATGCTGTCATATGAACATGAATCGTGAAATAAGCATCGTCTCATTTTGTGCACCTCTCAGCAGGGGGCAGCATAATATAACCAGCTCCATCACTGTAGTAGCAAGTACTTACAATGTTGAGCAGGTTGTGCAATCTGAATTTAAATTCAGAAGTTTTACAGTGTGTGCACACTAAGTTTATAATGTGTTGCCATTCATATGGTTTAAAATGAAAGTTGGAAATTTGCAAGGTAAATGTCTGTGTGTGGTTGTGTGTGTGTGTGTGTGGTTGTGTGTTTGTGGTTGTGTGTGTGTGTTTGTGGTTGTGTGTGTGTGTTTGTGGTTGTGTGTGTCTGTATCTCTCAGGGTCTTTAGGTCCCACCGATGCCGATTCACTTGCTCTTGCGTTCAAAGCTGGTAGACCCCCAGTTTGCTTTGCTGCTGGTTCGTTGGTTTTTGTTGAAAACTAGTAAACATTTTGTTAATGCAAGTCTTTGGTGGGGAGATTTTTTTTTCTCTTTGTACAGAGGTGCTGGGTTCCAGTATTTGTCAGATGAGTATGTTGGAATCTAAAATTTATATTGAAGCATTGATGATTGGGTTTTGTTTAGGGTTTTTTTTGTTTGTTTTGTTTTGTTTTGTTTTTGGTGGGGACGGGGATCAAAAGGTTTGAGAAATGTAATGGTCAGAATAAATCCTGAATCATTAAAAGGTTTATTGGACACATGCCAAATGTTGTACGCCCTTACATTAAAGGGGCTCAGGTGTTTGATTCTTGTCGAGTTTTGTTGATCTCTTCTCCCTTGTCAAGAGCTCCATGTAAGGTCTCATGGTCATTAAATACCACAATATACATCAGTCAGTTTGATTTTGTAAGCAGTTTGTCTCCTTCATGAGGATGAATAGCTGGAAGTGTGCGTTATTACTGTCCAAGTGCATGTGCTCTTCATTCAGCACTGTTTGCTATTTCAACACTAGATTGACCTAAAACAAAATATCCAAAACTCTTTGTTAGAGCTATACCAGGTACCAAACTAAGAAGATATTAACACACGTCTGGCAGCTGCCTGGGTTTCTTGCTATGTATTAAAATACAGAACGAGTACTGTGTAAGATTGTAGTATGCAAATTCCTAAATTGTTTTCTGAAATTGCACTGCCATAATTAACAATTCTGTAGTGTGCTCTCGTAAGCTTTGTGCTAAATGGCCATTGGCAAAACTTTCAGAGATACTTAAGCAACAGCTGGCAGGTTCTAGCTGGATACGACTACGTCCTGACTGGTCATTTCCAGCAGACACTAATCTGAGTCATGTTACGTGGGAGCAGTTTGTTCAAGGAAGGGTTAGACTGTCTGCATTTGCAGACCATTCTTGCCACCGTAAATGTTTGTATGTCTGATGCTTATCACATGTCATTTATGACTTTGAACAAAAACCCCTGCCTCAGTCAGAGGTGCATTTAGTTGGGAAAAGCAAAGACATCTGCATGTTGGTTTGACATCCCATTCCTCTTCCACTCACCTCTTACAAAGTGTCTTGCAAATTTTCTTTTGATTTCAAGTGGACAACAGACTTTGTTTAAAAAGTACAAATAAATTATTTGATTTTTATTGCAAATGTGTAGTGTGTTTTTGACCTAGAATGCAAGTTCTGTTAAATAATGACATTGTTTTGTGTGCTGGTGTCTGTATTTGTTTTATGGCTTAATTTGAATAGTTAAATGAGAATAAATTAATAACATTTATTGTAATATTTAACAATACAATGGATTTTTTATGGTAGACCATATAGGCCACAATTCATAGTTACATGAAATAGCAATACCACATATTCAGACAGTACATCTTAATTAGGTGCCCCACAGAAATGGATGCTTGATTATTCCTGTGGTTCTAATTTGCGTTTGTGATTAAACTAATTTAAATCAGTGTTAGAATTCATATTTCGATTGGGAACAGAGACGACAGCTGTACAGCCAATGTCAACAATGTGTATTTTATCATGATAATTATGTCAGCTGGGAGCCATTCACTAGGAGTGGACACATGTTTTCTGAACATCTAGGAATAGGAAGGCCACCATACTACAGCTGCACTTCATCTGTCTAGCATGCCAGCATTTTAGGTTTATTTTGGATTTGAAATCTATTTTTGAGTTGAGGTTTAGGTCTTTAAAATGCCTTCGGGTCTAGTGTTAACACGGACAAAGACTTCTATTCATGTTGTGAGAGTGTGATTTTTAAAGATTTAAAATTTAAAAACATTTTTCCCTACAAATTGCAATTAAGGAAAATTGTTGAGACACATTGTTGATGTTAACAACTAAATCAAAACATTTTAAAAGATTTAAAGAATCCTGTTGGACAGCATGAATATTTACAAAGATGTTTACTGATTGATTAATCATATTTAACTTTGGTCATGATAGATTAAGTATTCTATAATCTATTATTCAGAGTTCAGTGATCAAGTGTATGAATGATGATACACTTGATCCATCACTGATTCATACATCACTGATGTAACAACACTCAAAGTGTTGTTCACATTCACATGGTTCACATTCATTTGCCATCCTATGTTTCAAGGATAGTTAAAAGTATGTTCAAGAAGAATCTGTCTAAACTACAAATTGTGCACAATTATATGACACATTATAGATGGGTAGTTTAATACCATAACAATATGATTCTTCCATGATTAAACATATAAATTTTAAGTGTCATGCAAGTTGAGCAGGTCAAAATTAACGAATGCATTTAATCCAAAATAGGACAAAGAAAATATTCGAACCCTGCAAGATTATATATGTTCATTTATACATTTCTGTAAATCCATATCAGTGTTTATCTTGTCTGTTTGGCCTCAGCTGTTCCGTTTCTGAGCTGGATTTACATAACCATCGGTATCCACACCCATCTCCCCCTCTCCCCATCTGAGTCCTCTACTTGAGGTCACTAGCCACTGTTTACGTCCCCACCCTTCCTCTAGAACATTGTGAGAGTTTACATGTTTTTTCTCTTGTGTCCTGAAGTCTTGAAGCCAGGGTAAGTTTTCCTGCCAAGTTGTGTAGTCTGATCCTGGCAGAGGATTTATCTGACCTCTCACAGGGTTTGTTGTTCTTACATTCATGTCCCAGGAGAAACCCCCCTGCGTTCCCTGTGCCAGACCATTATCCGTTCTGCCTTTGGCCCCAAACTTGGATTCATTATCTGGATGTAGTGGTCTTTTCATTTCATCTGTTAAGTGTGGATCTGTTGGTGGAGGAGTTGGCTGCAGGAGCTCCCTGAGGTCCAGACACTGTCCCTTTGTCTCATCCCAGAAGATGTCTCTCTGTGTTGGCCTGGAGACTAGTCGAAAACTTTGAATTTCCTCATCATTAGTCCCTCTAACTGGTAAGATCAACAAAGTTAAATGAGACACCTCTAGCTAATTACTTTTAAATCCTTATCTATAACATGACACATTTTACTTGGATCGTTTCGTTATTTTTTTTGTTTTTGTTTTTTAAAGATACATTCAGTCATTAGGATGAGGTGATGTGAGTGCCAGGGTATGTCAGACTCACTACTAGAGGTGTAAACTCTCTGCTGTTCTCGCCGCTTCTCTCTAAAGTGCCTCTGCTGGGCTCGATGTTTCTTGGTCGTGTTGTAATTGAGCACTGTCTGTGCTGGCAGGAACCCTTCGGTGTTCCTCTGTGAAAGCCATATGCTGTAAATTCCTGACCGACCTTAAGAAATGCATTTAGTTGGGTGACCCATTATTATAAGTGACATTTTGCATTTATCTCATTTTATCTCATTTCACTGTAATATTAGGTTCACTAGTCTCTCATGGCCAAAACTACTGAGCCTACTGCTCATCATCGATAGGGAAGCTCTGTAAGTCAACATACTGTACTGAAAAAAAAACATGTGCTTGAGTAAATTACAGATGGTGGCTCATTTCAGATGCTCTTTTTATCTTTAATGTTGGAGCCTGCTGCTAGTGCATCAGTGGAGCTATCTTTCACGTTTTACGATGCTGGGGTTTCCTAAGAGGTGGGAGGAAGTCTCTTTCTGCTCCCTGTACTCTGATGGTGGATCTCACGGACGAGACACTGGGGCTGTCGCCCAACCTACTTTCCACTTCAGCAGCACGGTAATCAGACCCAGCGGGACCACCAGGCCGGGGCTCAATGCTTACCAGCTGTCTTCTTGCCTCTCCCTCTTTAGCTACATCCTATGGGCTTCCAAATGCCTCTTTTGCATTGTTATTTTTTTTCTTTCAATTTTAAGTTGCTTTGAAAAATCACTCCCATTTAAAATTATATTGACACTACAATGACACTACAGCATAATCATTTGACAATACTAGTATTTATACATATAAAAAACACTTTACCTGTTGGCTGCTGCCTGCGCAACAGCGCCCTCTCTGGTTGGGGGTGGAATATTGGTGGACAAGCCCATCTCTCCAACCTTTGGCCTAAAATTCAGGGCACATATAATTGGATTCATGCTTTTTGTTGTTGTTGTTGTTGTTCTTCTTCTTCTTCTTCTTCTTCTTCTTCTTCTTTTTTTACTGTTACTTATCTCTTCAAATAGAATGCTTTCCTTTCATGTCCCTATTAGCCTTCATGCCTTTTTAAATGCATGGGGATATACAAGTGAGGGAGTTGGGCATATGTGTGTGTACCATGGAAACACGCTCATCAGAAGCCATGGAGGGCTCCATAAGGGGTGTTACTGGTTGCCATGCCTGTGAGTATGAGGGAAATATGTATCATTACTGCCAACATCAAAACTGGTTGGATGGATGCTGTCCTTGTGTTTCCATACTGAGACACATGCTGAGTTCAGACCTTTTGTCGTGGTGGATGGGACTTTATGATGCTGTGGCCTGTTTTACTACATAGATTCTGTGAGCCTGTGAATGACATCCCATATCCATTACATCACAGAACAACATAAAAATTGAGCAAATGGCAAAATGTTGACTGAATATTTATGAAGCTTGGTAAGTGTGATCACAGTATAAAGCTTTATCTTGCCCTTAGGTTTGGAAAGAATTCGCATAACATTACTTCCTCACTTATAATACAAATGTAAAAGTGAGTCACAAGTGTTGATTTAAGATACCAAAAATAGTCTTTGCTGTTGAATTACAACAGAAATGTTAAAAGAATGAGCTGCAATTTTATTTCTTGTATGGATTAAAAGTGAACTGACCTGGTAGTGAATGAACAATATGAGGTATGTGCTTCTTTAGTGGTGGCAGTTGGCTGGTCTGCCCATGTCCCAGAATTCCCTGCTGGCATTCTGCTGAACCTTGTATAGTGGTGATCATCCACGGTGAGGCTGGTTGACATGAAGAATGTTCCTCCCCCAGCTGACTCTGAGACGGTGCCACTTGGCAAATCTTTAGTCTAGAGTTGGTGGTCCCCATTTTTTAAAATCCCTTGAAAATGTTCTTAATGTCTTCAGTGGGACAGCCACTGAATACCTGTTGCACTGTGCTAGAAGAATTTATGTACACTTGCAAACTTTAAATGTTTGTTGATGTTACACTGTAAAAGAGCAACAGACTTGATTAGAGTATATTGATCCTTAAAGTGGAAAAATAGGTCCAGTAGATTCCAAACTAAAGTCAAAGTTCTGGGGTTGTAATCCAGGGCCCCAAGCTTTCGGCCCCTATTTATCTTACCTTCAGCGTCGTTGACTGATCCTGGTTAAGTCTCTGACATTAAAATCCACAGCGTGAATTGGCCCACATGAGTCATCCACTTGCTTTCGAACGAACCAAGATCAGACCTGTTATTGTTTGCCTTCTCTGCTCTTTCAACCTGCAAACTATGGTAAAGTTGATGTACAAACTGGCAGGTGTATGCCCCTATCCTCGCTTTTTATTTCTCCGGTTTGTCTTAATGAGGTGGGTTTCCATGGCGCCTTGGCCCGGTGGGTTATTCTGTAACTGGGTGGAAATGCTTGGGTGGTGGCGAAGGGGGCTGTCTCTCCCCCTGCCTGACCAGACATTCCTGAGCTCCAACAGCTGTGCTTGATGATTGACAGGGTTTGTGAAAGCTCTGCTCTTACAACCGCTTTAGGTTTGCCTGATCGCATCAGATAGACCCAGATTTGGGCTACCTCTGGTACACTGCCACGATCAAATCTGAAAGCCTCAGCAAGCCGTAGAAGTGCAGACACTGGTAGACACTGTACCAACAAAGGCCTGAACACAACCACCATTAGATGGTATGAGGGTGAGTGTACACTCCAGCTTTCTGAAGACAAGTACTCTGTGGTTCCTAATTTAGTATTTAAAGAAGTCATTCTTTGCAATCAAGAACCCTCTAAGCTTTCTAGGTACATTTGTTTTTTTTGCTTTTCTTGAAACTCATCGAACTCATTCATGCTGTGTGCTGGACTGATACACATATCCCTGTGCCTTAAAAGTAAGTCATGCTCTGTGGTGAGTGGGCACACACTGCGCTATCTCTGTTTGCCAGGATCCTCATGCTGTGTGCGGTCATAATGAGAGTCTAATGTGGATTTAAACAGTTCTTCAGCACCGTGTACATGTCTTTCTCTGCCTTTGATTTAATAGGGCATGCACAGCAATCAGGCTGAGGAATCCGTAAACTAGGAATTTTACTCGTTAGAGAGCATATATTCTTAAGACCTTCCTTAAGTGCGTTATTCACGACACACAAGAGTGCATAGACACTGTGGTTAGATCTAGGATGTAAGGAGTTTCCTGTGTGGCCAAGGGATAGCATGAGCAACGCTCACTCAGTTTATACGTCTGTCTGTTTTTGTAGTCTAACAGCAAATAAATCACAACCTTATCGGGAGACTTTCCATCACTGTTGTACCACTGGAATATCAATGTGCCAGTTCTTCTTTTATTCCATTGTGTCTAATTTAAAGCCATTTTTAGGAGGGTCTAGAAAAGGCACGTTTGCTCACTGACTGTTGACCTTTGGTGAAACGCGCATGTGCTGCCAGAGGAGTGCCACAAAGCTACTAACCTAAGATATCGGCTGTAGAAATGGGAGGTACCGTTTAGTCCGCTACAATAGTTGTTTCGTGTAGGTGTGTGTGTGTGGTTGTGTTTCTTAATATATTATTGTAAAAGGAAGCGCTGCAGAGAAGTATAGTGGCATGAATGTGTTTGTCAAACTCAGCTGTCTTGTTTTGAAGAAGAGGCATTTTTGTTTACAGACTGAATGAGTACTGTTGTTGAAAAGCACAGGAAGTCTGCTACATTTCTAACTTGCATAACATGATCTTTCAAACAGTAGCTAATTTAACATTATATAAATGTTGTTAGTATTTGCCCTGATTCTTATGTTGATTACTTGCATGAATGCATGCGCTGAGCTGGGTTAACTAGCTAACATTAGTCCCATGTCAATACAGCTCGCTAACTAACTTTAGGAAGCATGTATTTACCATCATTTACTGATAACTACAGAGGAGAGGTAGGCTTAGGTTTTCTACCAGACTTGATTCATCTGTCTGAGCAGCTTTGCTTGAAATATTATATGTAATATTCCAAGTAGCTAAGTTATATTTAGGAATTGGCGCTTGGGTGCGTTTGTAACTCCTGGCTGCGTTGATCTCGATCATTATGCTATATGGCTGACGGTTGCAACTCTACATGGGGAAGTGCTGTTCTTCACTTAACGGGCCAGGCATGCATGTCTAATCACATTTTAATGCAAGCAGACAGTCATTCGATTTGTCATATGCAAGCAAACTTGCCAACTAACTTTTGTTGAAATGCATATGAACGAGGCATCTTGATGCACCTGTGCAGTAGCTACGTAGGTACCTGTACAGAGAAGTTGGTTTGAAGACCATAAACACACTGATGCATGTAAGGGAGGATGGCTGTTCTCCAAAAACAGGTAGCTAACTTAGTAGCTAGTTATACGGGCCAGTTACATTACAGAATTATTATTTTTTGTCAGTGTCTGCAAAAATGCACAAATGTAATGTTTAAATTAGGAATTATTATATTATAGCAGGGCTGGCTGACAGGCTTACAAATCCACACAGAGCAGTGGTTAACTGTAAATGAGGCTAGCTATAGCCATATCTAAGACGAAGTCTCAAGTCTGGCGGCTCTGTATGCCAGAATTCATGCAACATTCAATGACTTTGAACATGCAAACCATTTAAAATGAGTAAGTTGAATGGCATACATTGAATTCATTCAATGTATGCCATTCATAGTGGCCAATGCCATGAATTTATTTTAAAATGTTTCATTTGTTTATCTATTTACACTTGATTGTTAATGTTTAAAAATGTATTTTAAAAATTGGATGATAAGAGCAGAATTCAGAATACTGAGCGAGTCGCCTGCCCCTCGCTATGACGAGAGTCTCTGCAGGTCGCTATAGAGGCATTTCGAAAGATTGTTGGGTGTGTCAAAAGATGGACATGTTAACAGGAAGTATGTCCAAAGCTGGTTCCATATTTCAAATGAATCACCAGTATTTATTTGTGTTTTACTATGCCACTGCTTATGGAGCTTCTTAGAAGGATGCCGAGGCTTTTTAGGTTGGGCAGAATCTAACATTAACTCTGTGGATCCAGTTCATTTACGTGCTTCCATGGTTGCAGCACGCTGTGTTTGCTGGACAGTTTGATTCATATCTAGCAACCTGGGGTGTCGAAATGGGCAGTGGGATCTCTGGCACTACCGCAAAGCACTGTTAAAGAAGCCTGCATCTCACCTGGGCATTTCTTAATCTCTGATGACACATGATGGTCATTTTATGATTTAGCACAATAAATATGTTACATGCTGACTCATTAATGTTTATTGTTACCTGTGGCTAGAATTAATAATGGTGAAGTACAAAGTAGACTCATATTTTGGCACACTGCATGAGATTAATTAAGCAGGGTAGCAGGGCTCCGAAAATCGAGGCTTTTTTTTTTTTCCCTTTAAGACAGATGACCGCTCAGAAATGGCTATCCAGGAAAACGAGGCAAGCCTAGTTGTTCTTTTTTACATGAGAATGTATTCAGAAAATTAGCATCAAGTAATTCAGTTAATTAATAAAAACTGAACTAGACCAAAAAATACCCAAACTGTTCTTTTTTGCCTGTCAGTCATAAACTGCAAAATTAAAGGGACCATGTGGCCAAGAATAGAACAGCAAAGCATACACTGCCTTTGCAGTGCTACTTTGAGTCACTGATATTGGTATTTTTGGCTTCCACCCAAATTTCCACATTTTTGAAACTCTGCTGTGAGCCAAAGTAGCTGAGGTTGCCCAAGTCTTTTATTTTTTCTTTTGTTGCAAACAGGTGCAAATTGGGTCTGACAAACGGGAGGCATTGGGATGCTCCTACCACTATATCATTTAAAATTATGTGAACAATTACACAATATGTTAGTTGCCATTGTCATTGCAGTGGTTTGTAAATCTGTGTTTACTTGCACAGAAAGATGATGTTGCTAATCCTGTTGTATCATTTTTTATTCAGTTTGTGATGTGTGGTGGTAGTTTGGGGGTGATAAACTCTGTGAATATGGAAACCATCATTTAGACGTGAGTTTCCAATTTTGTCTTTATAAGATAAAACAGATTAGATTTAGTTTAGTTCCCCTAAACGACTTTTTTTTTGGAGAATCAGCTAGTTTCCATAGAAGAGTCAGGGGTACTGCCCCATGAGCGAGAGATGCACGCCCCTCTGCATCTACACTGTTGCACATCGAGCCCACGCTGCCGCTGAATGAGCTAAGCATGTACAGTGTTGCCAAGGACCAATTGGTAATCAAACAAGGACCTAATCTATATTGTTTGCGCCTCCTTTGTTCTAATTTAAAATAATTTAACTATCATGTATCACAAAAATAATTATCATTTTGACTATTATCACTGTGTGCTGTGAAAACAAAGATATTCAGTTGCTTCCAACTTTTTCCATGAGTATTTTACATCTAAATACAGCCGAAATCACAGTACAGCTGTTGTCTTTAAATTGTGCATGGTGGTTTTGTCAGACAACATTGCGGTTATAAAATCAGAACTTTAGCAGAGCAGCAGCTTGGAAATGACTTGGAAGTGACTGTGGGTCATCGTAGTATTATTGGGCTGTGTTTGTCACCATTTCATACTCGTCCTGTTGTTGGACAACAGAAACATGAAAGAAATGTAAATGAGAGCAGCTTTATTGGGAATTCGGCTCTATTAAAACACAGTACATTTGAGCACAGAGTAGGACGGTAGGTACATGTACATGCAGTACATGTGAGTTGGAGAGTAGCAGAAGCAACTAGATGTAAAGGGCTGACACCAGGCACCATGCAGTATTATAAGATGACATCACAGATATGCTAATTAGTGTATGACATCATCTAGCAACATTTAGCAACTTTTTTGAGATGTTAGCCACTTTCCTTTGAAAGTAGTTGGCAACACGGGCCGCTGAAGTTAGTTAGCTGGCCGGCCAGACAATCACAAGAGCAAAGACGGTCTGGGCACAGCACACGTCGGCTTACTGCAAAATGTAAACTTAGCTTCCTAACTCCTTGATTCTGACCAACATTAACACGACACATAATGATGGTAATCAGAACTTTCTTAAATTACGTCACACTTTTTGTTCTCTTTGGTGTTCTGAAAAATAGCAAATTTAGTTGCCTTTTCAGTTTTCTTTTTTTTTTCCCTGATTTGTAATTCCCCCACATGTTTCAACAGGCCTTTTTCAAAGTGGTGACCAATGGAAATATGTTCTCATAATCCAGAAACAGTGTGGGTTGGTGGGAAATATATGTGAGGACACAACGCATTAACTAACAGGGGGCAGGAGGTAAAAGGTCAAAGTGGAGGGGACGTACCCCCTTCCTTTTGCGCCAGAGGATGTAAAAAGAAAAAAGAGCCTTGTTCATATATATATATATATATATATATATATATATATATATATATATATATATATAGCATAATATATTTCTCCTCTCTATATACAGTCTGATACCATTAGATACAGTGTAAATAATCTTTGTGTTATAGGTATATCTCTGTATGCATTCATTTTAATACAGCGAGCCAAATTGGCCCTGACTGAGTCTATATTCACAGAATATAGTCCATGTGGGGGCTGAGGCTTCAACAGGCATGGCTGGGAGCAAGGACTAAGGCGTGCAAAGGGAAAGAACATTTCCTTCTATTAATCAAGAGACCAGTTCGCCACAGAAATTCTAGTCCCTTGGTGAGAAATTCCTGCTGAATTGCAAATAAGAATCTTTCTTTTCTGAAAGGCTTTTCTCCTCAGCATAAACAAAAAAACCAAAACTGTACCTCCCACATCTCTTGAGGGCGGAAAACGTGATAGCAGGTCCACTTGCATTCATGTCGCTGATGTTGTGGTCTTTGTCACAACAAGGCCCAATCCCAATCCGAATCCCAATCCTTTGTCTCCGCTACGTTACTCCGTGGTTCCCTTCTGCCAAGCACCCTTCACAAGCTGCCATAAAAGCATCCGTTTCCTGGACACTGCCTCTGGGTGGATATCCACCGCGTCCCCCGTCTGGACTGAGGCGGCGTGGAGGCTAGCGGCCTCATGCCATGGGGATGGAGACCGCGCCGTTGGCCCTGCTCCGGCTGCGCGTGTGCACGCTGGACTCTGTGAGCTCCTCGCCTTGCTCCTCGGACTTCTTGTCGGCGAGGGCGGCAAAGAAGCGCAGAGTAACTGTGTCCCACTCCTCAGGCAGCAGCAACAGCAGGAAGCCCATGCAGATGATGCAGGTGGCAGACAGGCGCACCACACTGAAGATCACCTCGTGTTTCAGCACGTCGACGGCTGGAGAGAGCAGGAGCAGAAGAGTGGCGAGAAGGGACAGAAAGTGGGAGAAATGGGAGAGGAATCTGCAAGCCTAGATGGGCAGCTTGCACATCGTTATCCTGCTTCTGACAGAATGGCTTAATTTGTTTATTCATCCACAAAAGTTATCTACTCTCACTGTTCCTTGGCTATAATTAGTCAAGAGTTGTACATTTCTGGAACGGCAGTGATAACATTAACTGTCTTTCATTTCCTGGAAGATGCGGTTAATTCAGAGCTTAAACAGTAAGTCATTTTAATTGCCTGCAGAAACTTGTCAGACTGTAGCAAAGGAATGTCATTGAAGTGAGTAGGTGTACTCACTGACCTTAATGAAGGCCAACTTTCTAATTACTTATTAAGTTCTGGTTAGGTACAGCCCTTAGAACTTTTCAGAATTCACAGTAAGGTTGATGGACAACTAGCAGAGTAGTAAGGTTTGGTAATTCAACAGATGCCAAAATATTTACATAACATGACTTAATCTATTGAAATGGTTAGTGTATTCAATATCAGTAACATGAGTAATGAGTAATAGCCATTCAGTTGGTCCTTGAATGATATGGACTGTGTTGCTGAATGTATGTGGACACCTGGTCATCACACCTATGCAAGCTTGTTGGACATCTCTTTCCGCAACCATGGGCATTAAGGTTTTCCACAAGAACATGGAGTGTTTGGGTTGTGTCAGAGGGAATTTGTGCCAGTTCAGTCAAAAGAGCATTTGTGAAGTTAAGGTACTGATTTGGATGACGGTCCAGTTCATACCAGAGGTGTTCAGTGGGGTTGAGGCCAGGGCTCTGTGCAGACCACTGGAGTTGCTCCACACCAGACTTGTCAACCCATGTCTTTATGCGCTTGACTTTGTGCACAGGGGTGAAGTCATGCTGGAACAGGAATGGGCCTTCCCAAAGGCCACAAAGGTGGAAGTATATAACCCTGTAAAATGTCTTTGAGTACTATATCATTAACCTCCACTGGAACAAAAGAGCCTAGCTCAAACCCTCCACCAAACCTTACTGTTGGCATCATGCATTCTGGTAGGTACTGTTCTCTCGACATCCGTCAAACTCAGACTGCTGCATGGTGAAGCGTGATTGATTGTTCCAGAACATGCACTTTCACTGCCCAAGAGCCAGTGGCCAGCTGACACTTGGCATTGCACATGGTGATCTTAGGCTTGTGTGCAGATGCAGTCTGGAACCCTGTAGGGAGTGAGGCAACAGAGGACAGGAACTATGTGCTTCAGCACTAAGCATCTCTGCTCACTGAGTTTGTATTGCCCTCTTTGAGGATGAGCTGTTGTTCTTCCTAGATGCTTCCATTTCAATTTAGTAGCACTTACAGCTAGCTAACCAGGGCAGGTCTAGAGGGGTAGAAATTTCACTGACTGATTTGTGGTAAATGTGGCATCCTGTGACCGTTCCACGTTTAAAGTCACTGAGCTCTTCAGTATGGCCCATTCTGCTTTTAATGTTTGCAAGGCTATATCAAGCATATCTATGCACCTGTTTGTAATGGGTGTGAGATGAACTCAATAATTATCAGGAGTGTCCACATATGGTCTGACCATATAGTATATCCACTACTCTGGTGTACTGTTGCTTAATCAAAATTATAGACACTTAGAAGATTGTAAAAAGTGGTTATGTACAAAGTCATATCTGCCATGTTCACAAAACATGTTCACAAAACAAAGTCAAACCTGAACAGTAAATTGTCTAGAGTTCAAGCACAAAAGTCCCAAAGGCATACATTCTCGATACTGCACCTCACTACCCAGTACAACTGATTCAAGGTGTCTGGTGTGGATTTCTGAAAAGCCAAACTAGAATTAACCCACTGACCTTGACGGACAGCTTTTAAAGGTAAGTGCCTTCATCAAGCATTCCGTGTCGCCTTGGCAACGGGATCATCCCTTTTTATGAGAGGGTGCTACTGTTAGGGAATATGCATAAAGCTGATCAGGTTTCGTTTATTTACTTAAGGGGAGGGAGAGATGTTGGGGGGGGGGGTGAGCTCTCAAATTTGCAGTGCAATGGGTTTGGTGCTTATAGCAGCAAAGAGTTTTGGTAGAGTGGAGCATAAAAAATGTCAGTCAAGATTTTTTTCTGAATAGTGTGTGTATGAGAAAAATGAGAAACGGAGAGACATAGGAACAGTGTAAATGTGCAGCATGCGTGTGGTAAATTTAGATGGCATTGCAAATAACAAAGTGGATGGTGAGATGTAGGTAAGTTGTGGTAACAGCTTTGTCCCCATTTCAGTGAAAACAGTAGTGAGCTTACCCACCTGCGTTGCCTGGAATGCTGAGCAAGGTGCCAATCGATATGAGGATGGGGTAGGTAAGCACCACACCTACATTTACCAGGATGTTGAATACTATAAAATGAAAGCAAAAAAGAGATGGAGGCAATTATTCAAATGTGCTTAAATATACCTTCAGTGAGACTTCGTTTATTCTATTGACCGAATGCATGGAGAAAGTAGATGTTGCCCTTTCGCCAAAGAATTTGTACCCCACTTAAACTTTAAAAGACCATAAATAAGTGGACATCTTTACTATTAGGGTTTACACTTGTTGAAACATCACATATAGGACAGCTGAGGTGACAAAATGCTACTTCAGAGTGTAACCTGATGATTAAAACCCAAAGTATTAAGTGCTTTTTTCAGCACTCCAGTACTGTTTTATATGGACCAGAGACTATCCCATGTTCAGTGCTCTCCACACAGAGTAGTCAAATTGTGTTGATGGTGAAAAAATAGATTGACCACATTCTGGTAATCTTGTGAACAGGCTAGGTTCGCTCACCCAGCCACAGGCCAGCCACTCCGCAAAGATAGCCCCAAGGCAATGAGGAGATGGAGCCCCAGTGCTCCACTCTGGTGAAGTAGAGAATGATGGGCACACAGGAGATGAAGATTAGGTTGAAGAACCCCATGGTGGAAAAGAAGTGGGCAATCTCTCCCAGGTTGGCACTGCCCAAAAACATCTTAAACAGCACCTGCATGAAGAGGAGAGTTGTTGTGTGTAATGGGAGGGTATTAGAAAAGGAGAAGTCTTGTGAAAAGTGGTATTTACCAGCTGTACTAACCTTGTAGAGTGCTGAAGTAGACGCGGAGCCTACTGCTAAAGCCACACCTATGATAGAGTCACCATGGAAACCATCTGCATAGGCCATCATAACGATGCCTGTGATTGCCATTATGGCAGCTACAATCTGAGGATTGAAAATAGGGATGTCGGAGGAAACCTCTTTTTAAATGTAAAATATCCAATCACTGGATATATTCATAAGAATTCATTTTTAGTACCTGCAAAACTTTAATGCATTAAAGTATATGTGCAAATAATCCATATTCACATTTCGAAGATGAAGCAGTAGCACACAACAAGAAAGATTTTGGTTAGTCTAAATAGTAGACCAAGCCTAATGCACATAATTCAGGCAAGTGAGGCCTTTTCCAGAGCTGATCCATATTTATAATATTGGGTTGTTAAATCTTACTGACTCAAGACACCTCATCCCCATTCACCAAAAGCATGTGGTTTTCATCAGGTTGTTTTTTAAAGTTTTTTAAGTAAAATGTATCTCTAAATGTTAGCTGTTACAAGTGAGAGAGAGTGTTCGTTAAACATACGGACCCGTACACCCATGAATCGGTCCTTAAGTACAATCCAGGACAGCAGGAAGACAAAGGCCTTGTGGCAGCAGTAAAGGGCTGAGACATCTGTGGCTGTGAGCTTCTTGAGTGCCAGCAGGTACAGATAGTTGGTCAGCGTCCACAGGATGGAGAAAGGTGCCGTCCTCTTCAGAAACAGCTTCAGCGTCATCCCATCTTCACCAAACAGCCTGCTGCACTCCCTACAGAGAGAAGCGGTCAGCCCTGCTTGCTTTCTAAAGTTCTTAATGACATCCACCACTCCAAGTATTATGCTGCCTCTACTGCCTCCTGTTTTTGTCCTTAAGGCTACTGTATTTGGTGTTGTAGTTCTTGCAAACCTCTTCCAGAATTAGCCACCGAAGGACTTAAAATCCCTACTTTTCTCCAAAGGCATGCACCCTTGATGTTTAGGCTGATCTTCTATGTTCTGATCCATTCTTTGTGCAAGTAGTTTATCATAAGATTATCATTGCCTATAATTTTCCAAAAGGCTCGTTCTCTGTGAAATTCTCAGACTTGTATCTTTATTTTGTTCTCACACTCTGCCTTGGTTGCTAGAGTGGCTCTTCCAGCTTTGTCTTGTTTTGAAAACATTTTACTCTGTCCTTGAATATATCTGCACAAAAAGTAGAACTCTCACTCACTCTCTTCCCTTCTTTCTCAAACTCTCTCTTCTTAATCTCTCTGTTAGAAAGAAATACCAAGGCTCAGTATTCTTTATAAAAAAAAATTATTCTTGTTTAAAATTCATATTTCAGTTATTATTTATTTTCCATATTTCAGTAATAATTTATTGTCTTGCTGCTCCAGTCTTAGAGATATTTTCCTGATAGCAACTCAAGATGCAGAGGCAAAAACCACATACAGCAGCTTTAATTTAGATTAATTACATAAAACCACTGGAGCTCTTGAATTTCTGAACATCTGCTCACCTGAATTTCTGAAAGGGGGTCTGCTTCTCCCTTGTGATGACCATGTGGCCAGAGTAGTAGAGGGGAAAGAAGAAGATGTTCCAGTTGGTGCTGAACCAGGAGATGAAGAACGGGCAGGAGAAGGACGTAAAGGTGCACTGCACCACCTGAGTGGTGCCCACCCAGGACGAGGACACACACAGTACCACTAGCAGGCCTCCTAGGACCTTCAGGGCCCCGTTGGCGCAGGCGTGATAGGAGCTGCCCTCTCCATTGGGCTCACTGGCTGGGGTCTCCACATGGGAGTCTGAGCCTTCCTCTCCTACAACAGATGGCAGAGTATAATTGGTTTTCCCTCTCTGGGTTATCAGCGCATCAGGTATGTCTTGTGACGATTTCTCTCTTTATTATGCAATTGCGTTTAATAAATCCATGGTTTTATATATATATGAAGTGTCCTCAATTTGAATGCTCTTTAAAAGAATATTTCATATTGTCAAAACCGATTCATGTTAGTTTGTTGGTCACCTGCAGGTGAAGCAGTAAAGTAGGTGTCATTTTAAAAACTGAAACTTGTATTTAAAACAGTTGGGGCGCAGCATTGCCACATAGCTCATATAGCTTGGCCTGCGCCGAAACCCGACGCCAGTGGTGTGTGGGCTCAGCCAGACTACATCCTGCTGTCTCAGGACCTCCACGATGGGCGCGTGCTCGGCTGCACCCACTCCTCCCCGCCAGGCCATGTCCAGTGTGGTGAGTCTCCTGTGCGCAATTCCGATGTGCTTCACATGAGGCCATAATGGCAGAGCGCTGACAGAGAGAATGTTCAGTAAAACTGATATGTTAGCAAATGTGAACTTCCTGTTTTTTCTTGTGATAGTAAAGTGAATTGATTAGTTGTCTTTTGAAATAGCCTACTTAAAAATATATATTTTTTTAAATGCTATTTTTTAAAAATATTGACTTTTTTGAAGTATGGTGTTATTGCTGAATAGCATGTCAATTCTTTATTTTCTGTAGACAAAATGAGAAGAGTGAGAAATATGTAATTCAGTGGAGTTTTCTTTTGAACGTTTCAGCGTTTACAAGCAGTTAGGTACTACAGTATCTGTCCTCATTCATCAAATGCAATAACATATAAGGCTGTGCAATATATCAGTTATGAATCATTATTACAATATGGCAATACTGAAATTGAAGAAAGCCAAAGAAGTCAAGTAAGGCTTTAAAAGAAAAAGGTTTTGGTGGACATGGGGGCAGGATATTATGAGCATCCTGACCTATTCTGGAACATTGGTGACATATTGGTGACAATCTGGACATACATATAATGTACAAGATCTAAAATAAACAATTTTCATAGAAATGATCTTTAAACATCTCACATTTATGGTTGTGCAGTGTATTTTTAATATATTGCAAGGCATATCGCAATCACAATACATTGCCATATAATTCCAATATGGTATTTTTTGTCCTAGTAGCCTGCAGTCCTCGTAGGCATTCAGTAGTGATGAGAGATTGAGCCAAGGGGAAGGGTGCTTGCAGCACAGAGCCAAGATCCTTTATGCAGCAGACAGAGCGTGATCAATTTACACCGGGCTAGGAATAAAAAATGACATGGCCATCACTGCTAACTTCCAGTGCACTTGGTCAGCATGCGCGCACACACACTATTGGCTGTTTTGCTTCCTAGACATGAATCTAATTGAAACCCAGTGCTAGCCTGCAAAGCTGTTGTAAGGACAGCGTTCAGTCAACATTAGATTTCCCATAGTATTTGACATGCTGATCTGTCAAAATCTGTTGTGCATTCAGTTAATTAACAATATTTACTTGCACTCTTTTACAGATGCTAACAATTACTGCTCTACCAGGGCTCCAGTGCAGCCGCAAGCAATTTATGAGCACAGTGAGAGAAATATTACATGCAATGATTCTAAAGCCTCCTGCTGCTAGAAAAGAACACTTCAGACATGTCTCCTCTCTTTATTGTTCAGAAGGCAATTATTTCAACAACTTGAGCGCTGACAGAAGATCTCGCCGTGCAGTGGAGCAGTGTCATGATGGCCAAACCATGCCACTTCCAATTCAATAATATTCAGCTTTTTTTGTTGCTCTCTATAGTTGGATTTTTTTTTGGAAGTATACCTAGTTATCAGCAAATTAGATTTAATCTGTTTACACTGTACTTCCAGAGCTGCGGTAGAATAAATCTCAATGTGAAAATACATCATCTTGCAATAAGATCAGTCAGCAGTTAGAAAAATACCCAGTCATACATCAGAGATAAAAGAAGCAAGAGGTTAAGCAGCCATGTTATCCACCGGAGGTGTTTTACAGAGATGCTGTTCACAAGAAGTAGATCAAGGAATTAAAAATTCAGCCACAACGCTCAGTGTGAAATCCTTCAGTACTGCTAGCAGTATGACTAATTGCTATTTAAAGACTTAAAGTACAAGTAAATCTAGTTTTTGTAGAGAATGAGTTGTGTGGATGGTATTGCTAAATACCATTTTGTCAGTCAGTGATGATAACACAAAAATCGTTGGAACAGCTTGCGAAATGCAGTGCCTATAGCATTGTATTTTAAGATGTATATAATATGTATATTGAAACATAAGTCATCAAATCTCACCTCCCTTGCTTTCAGATTTGTTTTTCTGAGGCCTGATATTGGAGTTCCTCCACTCTGTACCACTTTCCCATCAAGAGGGATTTCATATGATTTACAGTGCACTGGCCAACTAAAGGTACTAATAGTGGAATTCCCCACAAAGTGCATGTGACATTTTGGACATATTTCACACTGAAAAGGGAATGTATGTGCACCCCCACAAGCCTCCTTTATATAACCTTTGTGCTGCAATACGCTTGAGCAAAATAGCCTGCAGAAGTAATGAAACAGAACTATGAGCAGTGCCAAGCACACAAGTACTATATTTTCCGCTTCCCTCAGTACTGTCTTGGCCCAGATATCTATCGCAGGCCCGTTAGTAAAATATAAATCTACGCTGACAGGATGCTGCATTCAGTCAGTTCTAACTCACTCCATTCTCTGCTTATGACGGTTGAATGGAAAACTCTAGATTCGAAGAAACAGAGGTTCATATCTACATGTATATAAGCCCCCTGTAATTACTATGGGATAAAATGCTGTTGTAAAGGCATTAACTGCATTTGTCATTGCATTTGGTAAATGGCTTCAAGTTTTTGTTAGGAAGTGACTATATGCTTAATTGATTTTGGTACTTGCATGTTCCAGCCACTTGAATAGAAAGACCTCGTGTGTGTACAGTTAGTTTGTTGAACCTGAAGTGGTTTTGTCTGTTATGTGAAGATAAAAAGTAGGTACACTAGAAAGTGTTAAAAATGTCATCTGGCAAGGATGTGAGGTGTGTAGCATTTCAAGATTAGCCTTGCTGAATTCGGAAAGGTAAAGATGCTCTCACTTATGGTTTATATCCAGTGATGGCAGTTATTACTAAGGCACCCCTATTCTGAATCCCTGGATGCTGCATTAACATATCCAGGTCCTTCTCCCTTCATTAGATCCAGTCTCGAAGTGATTTTGAATAGCATTGTGCTAACTAAATGCACTAAGAAACGAGTACCTAAAGTCCAGCTCAACTGTAACCACGTCGGTTTTCAACATGGTAAAATTCACTGTTCCATCAAACTGTTACACAAGCTCAGACTGAGTAAACCAACATAGTGGTGATGCTTTTGCATACACACATCTCTTAAAAGTAAAAAGATACACAAGCATAAACATCAGGTTGCCTTTGATGTTTTAACACTCCTGCATTCTGACTCTTTACTCACTCCTTCCTCACTCCTTGTTTGTTTGTTTTTTTTCTGTTGGAGGTGGTGGTGGTCAAAACTCACATCAAAGCGCGCGCAGACACACACACACACACACACACACACACACACACACACACACACACACACACACTGTTTACTACTGTTTACCTTCTGAGATGTGGCTGGTGAGGACCTGTGTGCTGTAAGAGCTGAGAGGAGCCACTCTAGCGGAATGTTTCTTCATCGTCCTGTTCCGTCCCAGCACCAGGTGTGTGTGTGTGTGTGTGTGTGTGTGTGTGTGTGTTGAGCTGCACTGCTCAACTCTTCTAAGGGGTCCTCTTCATCTTTGCATGCGTCTCTGCCGTGAGTTAAGCTCTTTCTCTCAGTGGTTTTTTTTCACCCCACTTTCCCCACTGCGCGCCCTCCAACTCCAACTGTCAACTGACTTCAACCTTCCTCTCTCAAACTCCCTCTCTCTTTCTCGTTCTTTCAACCTCTCTCTCGCTCCCTCTGTCTGAGTGTGCATATATAACCGTACTACCATGCAGCGGTGTTCTCAGCATCGCAGTTGCACTGTCATTCTGTTCTCCTGCGTCTCCCGGGGAGACTGGGCTTCAAGTGTGTGGGGAACGGTGCAATCATTCTCTTCATCTCCCTCTCCCTCGCTCTCACTCTCTTACTCCCCACCTCCCTGTCTGCTTATTGGAGCCTTCGCTCTGTTTGGAAGGTAACCAAGCAGCTCAGGCTAATTATGCTGTGTTAGCCCTTCTCAACCCCCCCCAACCACTACCACCCCCACTTCCTCCACACACAACCTCCACTGTCTCCTCGTTCCTCTCTCGCCTACCTGGTCACATGGCCCCCCGGGAAGGAAAGGCGAGGTAATCTAAGAGTTAAAAAAACAAAAAGTGTGCTTCCAAATCCTCTCTTCCCCAATCACTCTCTCCCTCCTTCAGCCGCCCTTGGCTTCTAATCAACGGCTCTCCAACATTACGTCTGATCGAGGTCTTGTCCTCGTGTGTCACTACATTGCTATACTGGCCAAGCACGCAGTCTTGCTGGTGAGGGTTCCTATCTGAAAACCCTGTGCTTTTAAAAGCAGACATCCATCTTCCTCACATTTTTTCAGAATGTGTCGGGCATTTGAGGTACCTCTACTGAGCTTTACTAAGATTCAAAAATGAGCTTTGGTCATTTCAATGGTGTCGATCATAGATGTTTATTTTTTTAAATGATTGTTTTATCCCTGTGTATTTAGGCTCAATAACATATTTAAACAAGAATAAGTATAAAAAGACCTACAATAACTTAATGTAACAAAAACCTTTAATTAAGATAATTTGATGCAGGTCTAGTCATTACAGCTGATAACTCTTCTGTGAGAAGTGGGCTCACGTGGATGCCGAGCTAAATGACCAAAGTTGTGTGCTTCAAGAACTTTATTCCACCTCCCATGTACCCACCAGACTAATTAGTCAGAAAGCCAGGGTGCTTCTTGTAACCCTGCTGTTGCCTGTTTGACAACTGTGCTCGCGTTAAAATTATGTTAGCGAACTTGGGGTAGCTGTGGTGTAGTGGAGGTGGGGTAGCTGTGGGGTAGCGGAGGTGGGGTCGCTGTGGTGTAGCTGTGTGTTCACTGGACTGGAAAGGGCTACTCAGCTGGGTGGAGGACTCCGGTGGTCCGTGGCCAGAGTCAGTGCTGAGCATTGACCGGGCCCAGACCTGTCCCTCCTGTGGGGGGGTGGAGTGGGGCGAAGGTTCCTGTTACACAGCGCCATGCTGGTCAGAAAACTCCGTCTGCGGTTCATCACGGCCAGGCCCTTAACGGTGCACATTCCAGCAGCCACACACTCGATGAGTCTGACAGCCATGTAACAACACACTGGTACCGATGCTGCAATTAGCTCCCAGTAGACTCCACAGCGGGAGTGATATTACAGGCATATGCCTAAGTATAAACACATTTACCTCTGTGAGTATTCACCCTACACTTTTCTCTCTTTCTCCTTCTGTTTCTCTCCTCTGTTTCTCACTCCGTCTTCGTTTCACACTTTCAGTGTTAGATTGGTGTAAGACACATAACAGAAAGCTCTTTTTCTTTGAAATGGGTCACCTCTCACCTCAGTCTTAATGGTACGTCGCGAGAGCATGGGATACATGTTTCACAAACATTTTTGCTGGAGAGCACAGGCTGCTTTGAACAGAGAGCCAGACAGCTTAGTGGGCATGTGCCAACCCCATGCCGTGAGAGCAGTGAAGTCATGATTATGCTCTGCCAGGAAATGAATTATGCCAGCCACTGTGCCTCTATATCAGGGTCACAGTGACTCCTCCTTAATCCTTTAAACACACACACACACACACACACACACACACACACACACACACACTCTCTCTCTCTCTCTCTCTCTCTCAGAGAGAACTGTAAAGTGCTTAAGTGCAACAACCTCATAATGCACATTTTATATCAGTATTTTATGAATTTACAGTTGTGATCTTAAACTAAAACACACTCATCCATGTTTTTGCGTTTTTATGCTATGTACTTGGAGTGTATTTTTACTGCTGGCCTATGATTAATAGTTCTTAATGCTGCAAACCTGGGATACACATTCAAGTTATCAGGAACAAACTTGCAGAAGGACTACCCCATCCATCCATCTCTGTCTGTTTGTCTGTCTGTCTGTCTGTCTGTCTGTCTGTCTCTCTCACATACACACTGCCTACAGAGACCTGTCATGGCCTGTGATTCTAAACACGTGTCGTGTCTGTACCCCCACGCCGCCATAGCAACGGCTGAGCCCCTGCTTGCTGCCCCAATGCCTCACTGCTGTCGGGCCCCATTCGCATCCTTTGTCATTTAGATGAGTTCCATGTTCCTCCACTATTGTCCACAGATCCAACCTGCCTTTTGTACATATCTATTAAGCAGCGCTCCAGGAGACGAGAGAGGAGAAAGATGGAGAGGACACCCACACACTGAATGTGTTACGCACACTTCATGCCCACTTACTCGACTAAGACGTCGAGAGGGACCCACGAGCCTGGAGGCGATGAGTGATTTGCATAGATGTTTGGTGACATCTCAGCACAGGCTCACCAGCTATCAGTGGCTTGGAAAATAAATATCTTCTCTGTCTGAGCTTTTCAACAGTCAATCTTTAGGATCTGTTCAGCACAGAAAAAGACTAGCACTTTCTCATAGTGTCAAAGTTGAGGGAACAGTTGTATTCTGGACATAGCTTTGAATAGGTGAAATGTATTGGACTGAAAAATGGAGACACTGCCATCTTGTGGGTAAGACATTACATTACAACTTACAGACAATTTCTAAATGGTTTTTAATTGATTGTGCTAAAGTAACTCTTTCTGTTTATTTGTGGCAAACAGCATATGGTTATTCATAGCTTTGTGCTGAAATGCTCATTGAAAACAGTGTCTCACAGTCTACATCCATATACTCACCACACACTTTATGTACACCTGTATAGGACTAGTATGCACATTTACAAACTATGTACATTTACACACGGTTTATTAGCCAGCATTTATTCAGTTCATCACTGGTCACTTTGTAAAGGACCACTATTAATTCTTTGGGGTGGTGGACCTACCTAAGCATAGGAACAGCAGACCCATGGCATACTAATGGGTGCTCAGGTGGTATGAATGTTTTAGACACAGTAGTGCTGCTGGTTGTTACAAGTGTCAGTGTTACTGCTTGGTCTATCACTGGAAAACATCCAGCTAGCAGAGGTCATTTGGTCAGAGACTGACCACTGATGAAGAGTTGCAGACGGGCTAAAAGCAGTGTGTAACGGCACACCTGGTTGGTGTTTCTAGTAAAGGTTTCTAATAAAGTGCATGTTCAGTCTAGATTATAACATCTAAATAAACATTAAAAATCCTGATTGTTTACATGAGTTGACTCAGTTATGATGATTCCTTAGAATAGTGCAAACAAATGACTACTAGCCTGAGTACCTGGAGGCATCTGTGCTGTTCTGTTTGTGAGTTGTCGAGACAGTAATCAGTGTAAGTAGGTTTCTGATGATGAGGCCATCCTTCACAACACTACACTCACTGCATTCAGGTTATGACATTGCTGCTAGTTATGTCAAGCCACCAGTGGGGGTGCTACTGAAATGACTGTACTTGGTGAGCTGCGCAGGCATGAATCCTCCTAAGTGAAAGTTGTCATGTAGACGGTCTTATTTTGTCCTCTTTGGAGTTGTAGTTAGTTTGTAATGCAGTAGTTCTTCACCCTATCACGCTTAAGCACTACTAGTCAGGAAAGGGCCAAGGTGTACGTGAGCACATATACACACCTGATGGATATTAAGTCATTTTACACCTATCCATATTGTTGCCAAGTGCCCTAACATGTTTGAAAGAGAATAATAAGCCTATGACTGTGCACAATCGGCATGCAGAGGATATAAACGTAGCCACTGTAACCCGGATGACATGGGTTGATCTGTACCTTATAAACCTGCGCTTTGTCTTCTTCTCTGGTGGAGGTCAAGGACAAAATTCCAATGCAACCAAACAGGTCAGATCACAGATAACCAAGACCTCAGCACTGATTCATCACTGAGGGGCAAAGCATAAATGTTTTAAGCAGGGGAGAGAATAGGTTCCAAAGATCAACGTCATTAACATTTATTCCTCAGTACTTTCAATTACTGGGAAAATTGTGAATATCTATATGTATATGCGTTTGTGAATATTCATATGTGAAAGAGCAATGCAAGCAGATACCACATCTCGCTCAGGTTATTTTTCATCACTAGTGTATTAGAGTTTCACGGATGCAAGAAGCACTAAGACACACTTAAGTCAGTCCGGTTCATTTTCAAGCTCTGCTGGCTCGGGGTCGATTATTTAAGTCAGCAGCCTGCACTGACGACTCTGTTCCCCAGTGTGTCCTTGGTTAACAGTGCCTCTCTGGTTAAGTAAAAGTGCAGCGTCCTATTAGGCTTGTGGATAAAAATAGCTCACATGCAGAAGGGGTCTAGGGAGAGACAATACGAGTGCTTTGATGAGGCTTCCTCTACACAGTGCATATATCTAATCGGATTGTAAGGAATACAGACTGCCCTTCAGTTTTTTTTTTGTTTTTTTTTCCCAGCCAATTACTATTATTTCCATCAGTATGTTCTTGCCATTTTATAGGGTCCTTGCCAGAGCTCTAATGTAGCAGCCACCTTTGTGCTTTCAGCCCAGTCTGATTAAGGTGGATTCCGTGTGTGCATTATAGTTGTTGGACACTGGGACATCGAGAACAGGATTACCACTGTTTCTTCCATACGATGAATATGATTTGAAAAAATATTACAAAATATCACAGTAGACTGAAAAAATTACAAAATCTGAAAAGACACTTCATATTTGGTGATTAATAAATGTTAACCACGAAAAGTACACTAATGGGTATTGCTGCTCTACATTTGTAACAACTAGTATGTGATTTTACAACACAAATTTGACGAGTCATTTCTAAACTGCCTCGTTTTTGCGATTTCTGTTAATAGAACAATGTATGTAAGGAACTGCAATTGCTATAAGTAAGGGTTTCTGTCTTCTCTTATTGCACAGTATTTCACATTTTTTTAAAGTACCGTCAGCTCATATTTGAACAGCTGTGATGAGTGGGTGTAATTTCAGAATCAAAAGATCCTAAACGCACTAACTACGACCATATACATCAAAAGTGTCAAACTTTCAAAAATGTGTGAGTTTTAAAATCACTTTCTGCTTTGCTATTTACTTGGAAATTGGAAGCGGGACAGCATAAGACGTATAGCGCGAAATGCAGTTTCCGCCCGCCATAATGCTGCCAGAGAAGAACCGTCTCGGGAGGAACTCTAAACGCTCCCCTTGTGCAAACACCTTTAGGTCCTCCACGCGGTCCTTTCGGTCCTATACTGCGGCGCATGGAGCTCTTACGTAATGCGCTGAGTGCGTCGAGGCATTACAGCGCGCGGCGTTACAGCTACGGGCCTATGGACGCTGATCAATATCACGCGCGCCGCGATCTTTATTGCACATGATTTATGAAGTCGCGTCCTGCAATGGTGCAACAACGGCGCACCAGAGACTGGGAACACCTCGCTTCTTTCCAGGCTTTGCCACTGTGCGGCTGGTGAAACCAGCCAGTTTGTTGCTTGCTCAAGTAAAAACTTGCACCTCTGGATTTTGTATGGCATGGTTCTGCATGTAGCATAGGAGCTCTACATTGTCAGAATATCAAGCAATAGCGTGTAGTTCTTATCAGCCAACAGTACGTAGGTAATGAATTATGTATTCTTTTCTAGTTTATTTCCTTCTTTTTAAAAGTTATAGTTCTTGTGTGTTACCCTCTTAGTGAAGAGACCGAGCCGTCTTGTAGTTTAGCAGGTGTTCCAGAATAAACCAGTAATATTAAACAGGCCACTACTTACAGAGGCGCGCTCTAGGAGTTCATTACACACTGTTGCAGTTCATTTCAAACCTGGTGATTTGACTGGGTATCACCAGTTGACCACGGAGAGTGCCAGGTACAATGTTCCACCGTAAATAACTCATTAAACTGTCATTCATGACCTTGGTCAAGAACATAGAGAATCGATAAGAAAGCATGTGGCTTGGCATCCGTATAAAGCCAAGTTCAAAGTTTTGCTGGAAGTTCGGCTTCTTTACTATCTATTTTGAATCACCTATCTTTTTAATTCAGTAGAATCCAGTTAAGCGCCACACAACCAACCCTCATACACACACAAGCACCATTAACGCCACCTGCACCTAAACCACCAGCTATATGCAACCCCCACCCCTCCTCTCCGAAATCTACGCACAGAAACTAGCATAGATCACACCAAATGCGCCGTTGCGTTTTAAAGCCCTTCGGTACATCTAGTCCTCTGCAAAGAGCTGTCGGTTCTAACGTAAAATTACTCGGCGCAAGATGACCGAAAACATGCTTGGATCTCTCTTTCTGATCACCAGTTGTTCGTGTGGTTCCGGTACTTACTTCTATGGCTAGAATATCCAGGGTAGTAGCCATAATAACCCGTCATTCGTAAAATCCTGTCCTCAATGTCATGCACCCCGTTAGCCGTCACTTTCGGTGCGTCCTTGTAGACCGAGCGGCTGTCCACCTTCGGCGACGCTTTGCCCGGTAAGTGCGTGCTCCTGACATGCTCCAGGCGAAAGCTGCGCTGCTCCGCGTCATTCGCTGTGCCGCTCATTCTGCCAGACTAGACCAGTATAACCACGCGCAATCCGTTACAGAAAGCATAACCCTCCGTGGCACAGGGGACACGTTCCGACACGCAGCGCTCAGAGGAGTCAGTCGGGCTTGTGAAACTTGTCTTGCGTCCTTCACGCATCACACAGCAGGGGGCGTAACGAAGGTCCTGCGAGGGCGCATCGCCATGTCTCCGGAACGGCTGCAGCGTTGCGCACAAGTGATTTCTAACGATATGTTGACAACGCCGTCATGGAATTATTGGCTCCCTAGTGCGATTCCCTCGCCCCAGGCAAGCAAGCCCTCCAGTGGCAGTCCATATGGCCATCCCTCAGTTGCATGGTTCATAATAAGGAAACGTTGAGTTAACTCTATTTTTCTGTATTTTCAGTAACTATAAACAGTATGTTGCGTTCAGAAACATATTGTGACGAGAACTGCAAAATGCAGTTTTAATGTGCCTATTCAAGACAGAAACAAGAAAGTCCACCCTTGTGCACAAGTTGCAATATATGTAGCAAGAAAATACCATTAAAGGCTTATTCTTTTTTTATAAACACTGTATTTTCCTTAAAGACAGGAAGCATGTGTATACTTAAAAAAAAAATTGTTGGTGTACAGTGTCATCGCGTGTTCACGTACCGCGATCTACAGACGCTTAAGAAAACTAAAGGGCATTTTGCATGACCCCCCCACACATTCTGCACAAAGCCTCTGAGTGGCATCCCTCTGGGCCACGTTTTTGCTGCTGCCGCAGTAAAACGGTCTGCAGGATGTATACTTTTATCATAGGCGCAATTGCTCCCTCAAACAAGACTGGTGCTGGTATTCTGCCATACATCTCAGGAAACTAGCTGCAGATTACATAGTGTACAGACTCGCACTGCTTGGGTGGTGTCTTATGGGTTTTTAATATTTAATTATGTTGTGTGCTATGCCTGTTTGTTGTCGGTAATTGAATCGAATCTATCTATCTATCTATCTATCTATCTATCTATCTATCTATCTATCTATCTATCTATCTATCTATCTATCTATCTATCTATCTATCTATCTATCTAAAACAATAACTGTCTTGGAACTACTACAGAAAAAAACATTTATCAAGGAAAATTACACAGTGGAATGAGATTCACATCACAGTTTGGTTTACATTTTATCTTATTTTAAATAATGTGCATTTTATTTTATTATCCATTTTTTGTGTGTTTCTGCTTGTTCTTGTTTATTCTGCTTCAGAACACCTGTATTTTCTTGTATTGAGCAGGAAAAAATGTAGGTACATGAATTCTTGAATTATTTTAAAATTCTTCTTATTTTTTTTTTTCTTTTTTAATTGAAATGTTAAGTCTAACACTGAGAAACATGTGCATTCCTGGGTGAACCAGTGGGTCATCACGATTGGTCACATCTGCTTCTAGCTGATGGTAGCCTAGATCAACTCTGTTTCCTTCACTGGGCTACCTGAGGCTGCTCCAACACATCAGGGCCTCAGTAATGGATTAAACCAGGCATGTTGGTGCAGGGACATCATTAACTGTGCACTGCAGGTGCCTGTTAGGGCCATATTCAGTTAAGCATGCTGTCATATATTCTCTGTTCACTTATTTAGAGGATACCAAGAAAGAAAAAGAAAAAGCTGCTTTATGGATATTTGTAAAATGACACCATACGTACCATAATGGAGATATGTACACATTTGGTGATTTGTGGAAGAGAGGTAATTCATGAGAAAGATCAAAGGGTCACATTCAGAGCCTGACTACAAAGTGAATGATCTCTTCTGAATGAGAAAGGCTGAGTTTTTAGCTTGGTGGTGGTGTTTTTGCTAAATTAAAACGATTTGTGCGTGCTACTCCTTCCTCACTTGTCCTTCCGGCCCTCCCCTCATTCAGTCTCCTACAGTGGGTACAGTGGGAATCATCCCCACTATGCGAGGTAAACCAGTCCAGGAAGTCCAGCCTGAAACATGCACAACACTAGGCATTCCTCATCCTCCAGCAGGAACTGTTCCTCTGCTCTCCTTCAAGGCTGTTGTGAAGGTGGAAGCAGAGGATCTCCAAACCTTCTGTAGTCTGCTGCAGCCTCCCAGCGCTCCAGCTGTTGATCAGTGCACGGGACAACCCAGAGGCATTTGTGGAGCTCTTTGAGTGCAAACCCACTTGACTGCCTCCCTCACTCAACAACAAGTATTGCCGGCAGCATCCCAGCTGGGGCACAGCGTGCCGAAGAGAGCTGCTTTGCTCCAGGCTGGCTGAACTGTGGAGAAATGCCAGCATGTTTCCAAAGACTGCAGCTTCCAGAGTTCAACAGCAGCCGCTGTGGAGGATGTAGGATTTATAAGTCAGCATCAATGGAATTCTTGCTGTCCTAAAAATACAGGTCAGTACCTCCATTCTCTGAACAGGTAAAACACGAGCAAAGGTATCATGATCTCATATAACGTCCTTACGAAACCCACATTTATCAATGTATTCACACATTTCCATAGTTTTCTGGGGGAAGACTTCATTCTCACTGCAAATGTGCTTAAGTATTAATCGCTGTGAGGAAGGGATGGCTTTTTATCGCAGGCCGTGGAATGTGAAGAGTTGTACTGCAAATAGGAATAAGAATCCATAGGTTTAATAGGTTGTGGTACTTAAACAAGAATTGGCAGACTCAAATGAAACATCTAAAATGGCTATCCTCATGCCAGGATGTGCTATATTCCATGTATATTCCAGAGCTCGGTGGAATGAGGAGAAAGAAGAAATAAACATTTGGAGTGCTTCAAATGTGTAGTTGTACCAAAATTGTCAACAATGTATACTAGGCTAAGGGTACAGGTCCAGTACATTGTTAAAAAAGGTTTCTCAGTAAAATCAACAAAGAGGTGTGCATAGGATGGTCCCATTTTAGTACCCATAGTAACAGTTTTTTCTGAGGAGTCGAATGTGAAATGATTTAAAGTTCGCACAAGTTCCGACTGTCTTTTGGTGTGTTCTTCTCAGGTCTTGCATCAAGAAAATGTTTTAAAACTTTCAAACCATCTTCATTAGGGATGACCGTATCTAAACTATAATGTCCATTGAAAAAGATATGGAGTTGGTTGGTAGTGTTTGTTCTTTCAGTCATTCTAGGATTTGTAGAAACGGTGAAGAGTCTTTAACATACACTGAATGGCCACTTTATTACAGATACTCATTTAGAAGTGCATTAGACCTCCTTCAGCATGCAGAACTGCAGCAGTTTATTGTAGCATAGATTCCATTAGGTGTTGAAATCGTTCTGCAGGAATCTTGACCTATGTGGATAGGAGGGCTTCTTGCAGTTACCGCAAATTAGATGGCAGTACTGACAGCCCTGAACAGCTTGTTCTACCTTGTCCCAGAGATGCTCTATAGGATTAAGATCTGGGGATTGTGAAGACTAGGGAAGCAAGGAAAATTCTGTCATGTTCCTGGAACCAATCCACGACTATATGACTATTGTGGTATGGTGAGCCACAATACTTGGGAAGGTCCTACTGTCCAAACGTCCATCCACAGGTATCAGAGGACCCAGGGTGTGCCCAGAAAACATTCCCTACTATAGCTTCCTATTACTATACCTCCACCAGCCGGCACTGTTGGTGTCTGGCAGGAGGGGTTCATTAAGATGTTATACCAAATCCTGACCCTCCCATCAGCATGGCGCAACAGAAATCTGGATTCATGCGACCAGGTGATGTTTTTCCACTGCTCAGTGATCCAGTTTTTTTTTTGTGCCCACTGGAGTGTTGCCTTTCTTTTTCCTTTAGACAGCAACAGCATTAACACTGGTTTAGCACCGATGGCCATGCCCCATTTGAAGTCCCTCAGTTTGTTCAATTTTCCCATTCTGATGTGGATGCCTACTGAAACTGATCCATGGAAAACTTGCTCACATGATTCTATGATGCTTTCTGGGGTCACGTGTTCCATACAGAGAAGCTCCATGAAAGGGCTGGTGTCTATTAAAATGTGGCCATTCAGTGTATGTAGGTAAGGACTGAACAGTTAGTTGAAAAATGTCCTCCAGAAACTGGGATATCATTTCTGTAAGGCAGGAAATAAATTAGATATAATAGGATGTCCGGGATTGTTTTCCTTATGAATTTTAGGGTGAAGATAGAAACAAGTTACAGCAAGTATTATCTACAACAAGATTTTGTGTAGAATCAGGGAGGTGTCCTGCTGAAATGGCATGATTAATAGTGGATTGACTAGAAATTATTTTCACCAACAGCTACACCCATATCAGCTGGTTTAATGAAAATATCACTTCATTTTTTTTTTTTTTAAGCGAAGAGTATTCTTCCTTTGGTAGTTTAACGTTTTTAGTAGGTGTGCAGAAATGTATGTTTCTAATTTCTCTTTCACAGCTATTAAAATAAAAATAGAGTCCTTCCAAATCCCCTGAAGGAGGTGTCCAGTAAGACTTGGCCGAGTTATATTTAGATAAGTCAAAGTTTCCATGGGTGTCATGACATGTATGTAAAGTATCCTGACCATTTTTATTAAAATCATCATGTAGTCTTAAATGCAAAAAAACCCAAAACGTTAGTGTCAATAATGGACTTTAAATACATTAGTAGTTGGTACTATTAGTAGGTACAAATTTGAGACCTTTAGATAGGACAAATTGCTACGGAGAAAGCAATTCCAAATCACTGGGAATAGTGACAACTTTCTTCCTGCTGCTTAAATAAGAAGTAGGAGAAATTGATCTGGTAGTCCTATTATTTTCATTCATTTTGTTAAGACAACTTTTTGTTTTTAGGGTGAGCCATGAATTGAAAAATATCAGAATTCAGTTGGTGGATTTAAAAAGTAGGTTATGGTTAGAATCTTGGTTTTAATATTATTATTAAGTATTAATAATAATATTAATACTATTACTACTAATATTAATATAATATTATATTAATGACTATATTATATTAATGACTAAACTGGAGATGGTTCAGTTGATATATATATATATATATATATATATATATATATATATATATATATATATATATATATATATATATATATATATATATAGTATTTCACCTGGTGAGCTACTTAGAATGTATAAGAATTGTAACTTGACTGTTTAGCACACTTTTCTGTTATAATCCACCACATCCAATCTATTAGCACCTAGCATGGGTATGAATTGGTTTATGTTAATCCAAACGTAAAGTTGGGTTTGGATGCGCCCTTGTGTGATTAGCAGCTGTAGGTCATTAAAGGTCATTCATACATTTATGTGTACAGTAGTGTTGTCACAATACCAACATTTTTGTTTTAATATAAAGTCATGAATTTTGATACTGAAACAATACAACAGTATAGTGTTAAATTTCCATACTTTTTCCAAAAAAGGGAGGGTGAACATTTTCAAATACCTTTATGCTTTATTTCAAACCCTGACAACATTTTCAGTCAATACAAAACAATGACAACAATGCATTAATAAATTAAAGCAATGGCACTCAAGGTTAAATGATAAGAGCCATGTTAACTAAAATTGCAGCATAATCTCAAACTGTTGAGTTACCTGTAACCTATCCTAAATCTTTCCTGCGGAATATTCAGACTGGATTCGTTTATTAAGGGAATGTTTGAAATGAAGCATTTTACGCATCTCCTCTGTGATGAAACTTATGCATCTGGATGGGATTCCAGTTGAGTGTTTCTAGTATGCTGTATTTTCCACATTCAATGTGTTTTCTACAGTTACATTTTGTTTAACAGCATCTAACATGAGATCTTTAAGAAACTCTCAGTTGTACTAGTAAGTAATGACTTCCACCAGTAGCTGCCATTATAATCATCCCCCTTTCATATGCCTGCAGGATCTCACTTTTCTCACTGATTTTTGTTTCTTTTTCTTGTGGATAATGTTCTCCCAGGCAGGACACAGAATGGAAGACTTACCATCCAGTTCGAGTAAACTCTTCACAAGCATCTGGTTTTTTTTCCTTTTTTCAATTTGGAAAGGTCTCTGGCAGATGCACACATTAGGGGACTAAATACTGCTAGTAGTGGCGGGCAAAAATGTATTATTTCCAATGCGAGGCGACAACCGCCTGTCTAGATTTATGTCTGGGATGAGCTAAAACTATCAGACAAGTGCTGAGTTAGGTGAAAGACAGCAGGTAATTCAGTGTGTAATTCTCAGGGGAGGAGGGAGAAAACACCAACATGGCAGATCCGGATGGAGATAAAATCACAGAGGAGCACCTGGACCATAAGAAATTACCCTAGGACTCAAATGTAAATGTAATCCCGTCTGAATAGGGCAATGGATGACGCTTTCAGCACTTTGCAACTATGTGGACTTTGCATGAGCATGCATATAACTATTACAGAGTAGTATTTTTGACCACTCTTTATTTATTTCATGGACATTACAGGAATTAACTAGTCACTTAACACCTGTCAGCCTTTGAAATCCTTGAGAAGGTCTGGATGTTTGTCGTACAGGTGTGCATCTAGGTTTTACATCTAGTCTCTGAACAAAATGAAAATTGACACAGTCTCTCTACTGTTGCTCTCCACTGACTTCATGCTTTCTGCGGCTCATATTATAAACTCAGTCACGGTGTTTACCTGTAACATCACAGACACACACACACATACACCAACCACTTGATGACATCTGTATGCCAGAAGTGAAAGAGACATGGACTCATTAATCCATCTCACCAGGATATACTGCAGTGACATTGGAATGTCATTTAGACTGGATAAGTGTGGCTGGATGGTTACGAGGAGATGAAAAGTAGCCAGAACTGGAGGGATCATACTTCTGGAAGGTAACATAGCAGATGTTGAGGACAACTACAGCCAAATACCTTCAAAGAGTGAGACAAGTCCTGAGAAGTCAGCTAAATGGGAAGAACAAGATCCAGGCCATCACCTGCCAGTCATCAGGTACCATTCTGGCATAATCAGATGGGTGCAAGGAGGAAATAGAAGCCACTGACATCATATATATAAAATGTCTGATCAGGAGACCGCCTCCAATGAATGAATAACAAATGGCATTCAAGGATCAATCAACTCTATCCTATATAATGACAAAAAAATAAAATAAATAATCCCACGACTAAGCATACAATGATGCTTGCAGTGATGCACATTTGCCACCAAATTATTAAGCCCAGAGAACTAAACATCAAACCATTCAACCTGAGCTACCAATATTTGTTTGTGTGTGTGTGTGTGTGTGTGTGTGTGTGTATGTGTATGTATGTATGTATGTATTTATTTTGTATATATATATATATATATATATATATATATATATATATATATATATATTTAAGTGTTTTAAATAAACTAACAACTTGTTTGCTCAGTATCATTAACTGGATATTTTTGTTATTTTATATTAAAACAACAAACAAACTAATTCTCATTATCAGTAATGAACAAGAGAACAAACGTTTTAAGTGAGTTAGGAAGTTCGCTTCATAATCAGTCTTGGCAAGATTTTAAACTCCACCGTAACTTTTACATTTCATATTGATAATGTCACTTAAACAACTTTTTTTCTTTAAGAAAATCAGGCATTTGGCTATGCCTGATTATGTATTTCAAATTGTGCACTAAAATAATCTAGTGCTACTTTATTGAATGTTCTCAAGATGAGGCGCAAAAGTCCAGCACAGCAGCCTTCTGTCCAGCCCTACGCACCAAAAATCTCGAACTCTACCAATTTCCATTATTCAGGTACCTACTTTTTAAAAGATTTAAAAGATTAGCTTTCCGCTTTTTTTCTAGAATAAAAATTATTTATTTAAAATCTTGATGTAATTTGGTTTTATTTTCATTCTCATTCTTTCTCCGTGACTATTTCATTTTCTTTAAATTTAAATATTGTCACGGAGCGCCCTGCTTCCGCTGGTCACGTGGTATGGCCCGCCGTTTGGCAGGTCTTCGTTGACCGTATTGTTAGCTCGGTTATGTTGTTAAGCACACGCCTGCATCCGTTTAGTTTTGTCTCGTTTGTATGTATTTAAACCCTTGTTGGTGTGTGTATTGTTGTCAGTCGTTGGTCATGTTCACGGTGTTACTGTGTTTGTACGTTCGCTTTCACAGTGTGTTATACGTGAGTGCCGGTGTCTGTAATGTTCGTGTATGTCGAGCGAGTCTGTGCGTCCTGCTCCGTCTCCGTGAAACACTCCGAGCTGAATTATTCACATATGAAAGGTGCCATATAAATAAATCAAATTAGCTGCAACAATAACAATTCATGATATCAAGTTATCTGAAAGGCCCCGGGAACAAAGACAGGATTTTGAGGTGGGTTTTGAACTCAAAGTCTGGTGAGGAGGGTGTCGTAGTGACGGGAGAACTCTGGACTTCCAGAGCATCAAATGCTGAAGCTACTGACTTTGGAAGTCGGGAGGGCTTTATTATTATTATTATTATTATTATTATTATTATTATTATTATTATTATTATTATTATTATTATTATTATTAGTTGCTTTATTAAGAGCCTGTGAAGATCATGAAACACAGGTGTAACTTGGTGTATGAAAGAAGTGTTGCCCAAGAATTGAGCACATTTGTTTCTGCATGAAATTTTCAGCAGCTTCGTGTTAAATAGTATACTCATGACTAATAGCATACAATCAGTGATACTATATGACAAAGTATAAAATAGAAATCATTTCCATTCAGACATAGAGAAAGGGCTCCCAACATGAAGTTTGTTTTTTGTCTTGTCAGTCAAAAGTAACAGCTTCAAATCCAGGATGAAAAGTCCAGAAGAACCCCTTTCTGCTGTGTGTGGCCATGCTTTAAGCTTCTCTCCCTGTCGGGGCTTCTGGACGCCTCCTGCTTACGCCAGCCAGCCAGAAGAAAAGTGCTGACGTGTGGGGCGAACTTGAATCCAATATCATGAGCCATCGTATTTCAGAGTCTCTAGTGTGCTTGCTACACGGGTCCTAAGCACTGTGTGCCAAATGGATTTTTACTGTCCAAAGTGGAATTTTCCCAGAGTGAAAGACACGCAGTGGTGCTCACGGTTGCCTCCGCCGCTCTGTGCCAGACACTGATCACCTTTCTCTCTAATGCAATCAGCTTTACATTTTGTTGTCTGCTTTTTGTTCTTCTCCCAGACCATGATCCTTCCCTCCCACTCAGTTGTCCGGCCCGTGCTGGTTGTTTTGGAGCCAGAACTGCAATGCTGCAGCCCAGGAGTTCGGCCTCATACATCAGAATAAATTGCTTATTTGGATAGTCACCCACAGGCAGTTTTTTGTATTTTTTGTTTGCTCAAAGACCTGATTAGATAGAAAGATATTTGTCTATTTGGAAATCAGAAGCGAGAAATGACTATCAACAAATCAGGTTGTATTCAGGGAAAACATATGATGCTGTTTTATTATACGGCTTTAAAATATTATATCTCGAAAATGATCTCAGCCGGTCACGTTTCCCCTCCCCTGGCATCGTGGTTCCCCTGGTGAAGTTCTCCTTGTGGCCTTTATGTTTTGGTTTAGTTCCTGGATGTGTTTTTGTTTTCATTTTGTTGCCTTGCTTTGATTATTCCCAGCTGTTCCTCGTTGTCTTGTAAACTCTGTATATTTAAACCCTGTGTAAACCCTGTGTTTCCTGTTTCTCACCACAGGACTATGTTTCCTATACACTGTACTCATGTCCTGTGTTTGACGTTCTGATTCCCCTGTTCTCAGTTTTGTTGCTCAGCTTCCTTTTCTATGTTTATGCTAGTTTTGCCTGCCTTATTCCTTGCCTGTTTTGTTTCCTTGTTTTCAGTTTGTTAGTCAGTTATTCATTTAGGGTTTTATTTCGTTTTTTGACTCCCCCTGTATTTTGACCTTGAACCTTGTTTATGGTCCTTAATAAATGTTGCACAATTCAGCATTTGGGTGCTGCCTCCGTTCACATAGTGTCGCACATCCTCCTTATTCCACATGTAGCTTATTAATACACTAGAAGGAATAATGATTTAGTGATGGTTTACACCATTAAAATGAGCTGTAATGGTAGCTCAGTAGCTGAGGTGGGTAGCGTGGTCTCTGGGTTGGAGTGTTCCTGTGGCCTGGCTGTCAGTGTAGTGAACAGGCGGCTAGACAGATTGCCTCGGCGAGGAGGGCCTCAGCATGATAATAAGGGCAGGACCTGAGAGACTGTCCTCCTTCTTCCTCCCTAGGAATGTGGCATGATCCATTCCAGGCACTAAATTATTCCGGTGAGATATATATATATATATATATATATATATATATATATATATATATATATATATATATATATATATATATATATAAAAGTGTATTCCATCTATTTCAATCCTATCGGAAACTGTCTCCCCCCCCTACCTCTCCCTCATCCCAAACGTGCTGGGAGCGTGTGGTCGAAACACAAGCCCGTAATGAGAAAGGGAACAGACTGAATGTCTGTCTGGCTGCTGTGCATGTTTAGCCATTCATTTAAAAGACAGGAGAGACAGAGGAGGAGAGAGGGAGAGATGTGTGTAATGACATGCCAGGGTGACATTGTGTCAATTAGCCAGGAGTAGAGAGAAAGTGGACTGTGATCACAGAACAGAAAGGTTGATTATATGTTTTCTATTTGATTTTGATTTGCTTTCTCATACCAGTCTCTTTTAGTTTGTATGCTTTGGGGCAATTCTATAACATTGGAACTGAACTAATGAAACAACAAAAATCCAAATGAGTCAAAAGAGTCAAGATCACATCTCCCATCTTAAGTGATATTTCTATCTCAGGTATTTTGGAGTTTTATAATTGTAAGTTTTTCTTCACATTTAACTTGAAAACACCCTGAAAACGTCGTATATAGTTCCACCATTCTCATTAATTCAATAAAAGTGTTAGAGGGCTCACTCAAAGATAATAAAACATCAACAAATATAATTTTACTCTTCTGCTCCTCACCATTTGTGGACATGGAATTCTTGACGAAAGTTGTCATATCCATTGAGCTAGGGGCTCTGTATACAGTGCAACAAAGAAGGGAAAAGAACAAGCCTACTTTGTTTCCTGCTTCAGAGTAATAATATCTGACAAATTTCCAATCATTTGTATGCAAACAGTTGGACTATCATTCTTGTTAGTTTAAATGTTTTCTTCATGGAATCCAAACCGACTCAGAACCTTATACTGACACCTCCTTCCTGTGGAGCTGAAGGTTTTTTCCACAGCTAGTCTTTTCAAATAGGCTTCCAACTTGTGTTGTTGAACACATCATAATTAATTATATGCAGGGAACGTCTTACACTGCGTGTTTTTCCATGCTGAATGAACTTGGTTTGGTTATAATATATAACATAATGGAGAATCTTTTCAAGTCATTTAAGGTAAAATGCTTGCATGTAGCTTGTAGTCAACATTAAGAACTGAAATTGGTCTGTATGGTGTGATATGCCCAGTGTGGACTCAGAGTGGACTCAGTGTAGGTGAAGGGCTTTGGGTGTAACCCTGAATGAAAAATGGATGTTTGAAGGATAAATGAAAGGTCTAAAATTCACCCCCTGAAAGAGAGGGTAGTGTGAAGGAGACCCTCACCCCTGAAAGAGAAGGTAGTGTGAAGGAGACCCTCACCCCCTCAAAGAGAGGGTAGTGTGAAGGAGACCCTCACCCCTGAAAGAGAAGGTAGTGTGAAGGAGACCCTCACCCCCTCAAAGAGAGGGTAGTGTGAAGGAGACCCTCACCCCCTGAAAGAGAAGGTAGTGTGAAGGAGACCCTCACCCCCTGAAAGAGAGGGTAGTGTGAAGGAGACCCTCACGCAGGAAGGTAAATGTATGTTCTCTGTGGAGCTTTGGACTGGTGGTCAGACCACACATTTCCTGCCTGGAAGACCTGGCTTCAAACCCATGTGTGGTTGTTGCCCTCAGCCTTCATCACAGGACTTAAGTGCTTTGTCTTTAGGAAATTTCTGTATGACAACTTATTTTTAATGTTTTATAAGTAACATTTTGAGATTAACAATATTGTAATTCACCTTCTAAGTTGTCATAAATGTATGAAAAAGTTGTACATTTCTAAATATCCAAAGTTAATGTTGCCATAAAAAGAAGACACTTGTGGCAAAGAGAAAATATAAGAGAATATAAATATTTTAAATATTTAGTACACATCCAATCATAAGCTGTTCTCTTTCCAAAGCTTAGAGAATAGAAACGCTTTATTAAGATTTAAAAGGAGTGTTTCATGAGAAAGAAATAGCTTTGTATTAAAAAGGTCTAAAAATATTTAATTACTTGATTGATTCTTACATTCTCTGACTAATGTTGAAAATGTGTATGTTCCTTCTGTAATTAATAATGATTGTGCTACTATGCCTACTGTCTTGTGTTTCTTGTGTATTGTGATGTGGGAGGTGAGGCAGGATGCAAAGATGAGCTGTGGTTAGATGACACGGACGTTTATTAACATGATGATGAACTAACTCAAACAGGAAAATGACACTATGTTACTGACTAATATACGACGCACAGCAACACTAAGTCTCGTGGCACAGTTTGTGTGTATAACATGGGGTCAAACACCGACAACCAACGACAATCAAACAAGGGTTTAAATATGTGCGCTTACATTTACATTTACGCCATTTAGCAGACGCTCTTATCCAGAGTGACTTACAAAAGTGCTTTGTCAAAACTCATAGAATACATCCTAGTACAATACAGTAGGTTAGAGCCCAAGATACCAATAGACTAGAATACTGTAGAATATAGGGATCAGTGCTGATACCTAGATGTACAAAATACATAAGGTCTATCTTAAACAATGATAAGTGCAATGAACATCACTATAGACAATGAACATATATAGACAGGTACGACAGGACCAATGAACATGATAGGGGCCTGGCGCTAGACACACACATGCACACGGCGAGGAGCCTTGGAGGAGGGGGCCTTGCCATGGCATGTATTACAACTGTATTGAAGGTTTCTTTGTTCTGATTAATTAAACTACTTTTTCTGCTGTTTGTCTATCTATTCCCATTTCCCTTGGGATTCTGCTCTCTGAGGTATTCACCTAGAACTTCATCATTTGGGACAATCTTCCTGATTTACTCCAGGAGCTTGGTTGTTTTGTCCTGGATAGTGGCTCTGATGCTAACTAGTCCTCAGGCCCCCTCCTTCCTCTTAGTGTACAGTCTCAGAGTGCTGGATATGGGGATATTTCCTCCATGCATTGTGAGCAGTCTCCTTGTTTTGACGCCAGTGGCTACTATCTCCTCCTTTGAGGAGGATTTGTAGCTATTTTTGGTGGTGATTTCACTGAGGTTGTTCAGGCATATTTAAAACACCAGCAAGGACAGGACATCTTGTTGGTAAATCCTGCACTTGATGGTGACTCATGCTATTGGCCTCTAGGATTGTCGCCTTGAGTTCTAGATGAAGGGTCTTAGAGTCCTGTTGATGTTGTACAGTCTCAAGCATTCAAGTATCCATGCGTGGGGCATTGAATCATAGGCTGTCTTGTAGTCAATCCAGGCAGTTGCACAGGTTGCTTTGTCTGGTCTTACAGTCTCGAGTGACTGTATGTGACTTTATTCACCAGTAGCTGGTGTTTGGCCTCTCTGCTGTTCTTGCCAATGCCTTTCTGGGCTCCGCTCATGTATTGAGCCATGTGCTTACCCAGTCGTGATGATGCCTGAAAGGATGTTCCATGTTGCGCAGAGGCAGGTTATCGACCGGTAATCGGACGGAACTGCCCCTTTCTGAAGGTCAATCAGGATAAGGACTGTCCCGCCCTGAGTTAACCATTCAGGGTGGGTGTCATCCGTTAACAGCTGGTTCATTTGTGCTGCCAGGCACTGCAGTCAACTGCTTCAGCCTGTAGGCATTGACCATGTCAGGGCCTGGAGATGTCTAGCTCTTCATACTTGAGACCTTTTCCTGGATTCTACTAACATGACGGACACTGGGAGGGTGCTGTGGTCTGCTCTCAGGTTCAATAACTACTGTTGTGTGATGCCTCCCATATGTCCTTTCCAGTATTGCTCAGTCTCGAGCTTTGCTGAGTCTGTTCTCATGTTATCACCCCACTAACAAGGCTACTCTTTGGATACCTCATTAGATATCTTCCCTTCAGATTTCTTAAACAGTATAACTAAACATCAACACAGACATTCATAACAAAACAAACTCTTTAAAAATAATGGTTTCCAAGGTTTACATTCATTTATGTGGCTACAGGTTAACCTGTTGCTTGGTGGGAGGCTAACCCTATAAGGCAAAAAAAGAGAGGGTCCTTAGAAGACAGGCACAATTGCCTTACCCATCTAGCTGTCTCATTTTTACAAAAAAAGGGATTAAATGAATACATGTAAATGTAGGATGACTATATCTGCCATGGTCATTAAATTATCTCATTTTTTTGGAAGCTCAAAAGCTTGTTTACTATGGATCTGGTTTTCAAGTCACCCTTTGTGGGTTTTGGAACAATGGCTTTGTGCTCCCTTTCAGCTGCTTTCTATATGGAAAATCAAACTGGCTTTTCAGAAGGGCCTCTAGAAAGCTTTCCATTCAGTTTCCCTTCAGCCTTGCCATAAATTGGAATGTTATCTTTGTGTTAACGGCCATTTTGATTGACCAGTTTGGCTTCGAGAGTACCTTGCTGTTTTAAGACCCATTTCAATGCCATCGCTACTGTGCTACTTCAGTGTTCAGTTGGGATTATTCCTATGTTCCAAGGGCTCTATGTTCCTCAAGTTTACATATGTGGGCTCCCAGGGTTCTATGTTCCCAGGGTTCTATGTTCCCAGGGTTCTATGTCCCCCCGTTAGGGTTAGTTAGGGTTAGGGTTTAACTTGAAATGTGTCACATTTGAGCTGAGTACACTAGGAGAGTTCATTTATGTTAGCAGAATATTGCATTGAGAAACTTGGGGAACCTGGGAACTTAGATAGTTTGATTAGTACCACACTCTGCCACATCCCACCTTTTGTTTGCTTTATTCAGTTCTTGCTTAATACTAACAAGTTGTTGTTTATTGTGCTGCCTGAAGTCTCTAATTTTGAAAAAAATAACATTTGTGAAGGCTTTGGCGAATTCGGCTGAGTTGTTGCATCACAGTTTTCTGTTGAGGGAGTACTTCTGCTTTTAGTAAAGACTACTTAGTTTATAATTCAGAAATCAAAGTATTTGTCAATCTCTGGGTTGTATTTTCAATTTGTCAGGGAGCACTCAAATTACATATGCGACCTTGTGTCCATGGTCAACCGTAAGTTATGCATAGAGTATGTAATTAATGTCAGGTTGCATCTGACAGGTAACTACCAAATGGAATTAAATTATGTTGAAATCAGAGATGAAACTGAAGTCTGCTATGACTTGACCTGTGTATTCCTGGGTATTCCTGTATATTCCTGTGTATTCCTGTGTCACTAACGAAGCAGGTAACCAAAGCCTGAGAGTTGCTTTTAAAAAATATTTGCAGCTGTTGCATACATTCAACCTGGGCTAAGGCTTATTTAAATTCATTACACTAATGAATAATCTTACATTAAATAACATGATTTACTGTTGCGTAAAAGTGGTTGATAAGTAGTCGATTAAGAATATGCTGGGTTGTCTGTCTTGGTGGTATTACTATATAATGTCTTTGACTGCAGTTACACAAGCGCTCTGCCAAGGCCATCAGAAATCTGCAGTCTCTCCTCCCTATTGCACTTTAGCAGCCCACTCCAAGTAGTGCAGATTAAAGCATCACGCTGCTAATTGATTTAAAGGGCCAATAATGCATTCTCTGGTCTGGACTGTCATTCTAAATGAGGCAGAGAGCTGTTAAGTTTCTGTATTTAGAAACGCAAGGGTCAACTTTTTGGATGGAAGCCATGTTCTTTTCTAAGAAGCAGAAAGTCTACTTGACTTAATTGTGATGATGCTAAAAACGTCTAAGCCAAGTTTGGGTGATACATAAACAATTGAGTTAAAGGGTTAAAGATTCGGCTTCAATCACTCAAACAATTTGCTTTGCTGTAGCATACACAGAAACACAAATTTACTTTGCCATAAAATAACGTCCAAATGATATCGGATACATATAACTCCTGAAATATTTATGTCAGTCACACGATATGCCATGGATATTTATGTCTGTAAATAGACACAGAAAGAGCCTCTCTGTCGCTTTATTGATCACGCAGCGTTCAGATGCAGCTGTAACGCAATACAGCAGCGCGGGCAGGGTGCACGGAATGGGGCACAGATGGAGCACCAAAAAGAGAACAGGGGCACTTGAAGGGGGACGGGTAACCTGAAGTCTTTGCCTTTTGTCGCTTGGACCCCCCCGGTCACCTTCGTGATCAGTGTCTGAGCCGCCTGCCTCCTGCCTGTAAATATTCCATGCGGCTATCTAAAGATGACCTGCTGCTGTACTTTCACAGAGGGAAAGACAAAGGTTTTTGGCAAAGATCAGATGTTTAAAAATGAGGCCCAGCCAGCTGCTGCAAACATTTGTATGCCATGTAAACCAAGAAAAGTCAACTAGAAAACAGGCTGGTGAATATTTAATGCTTTAGATTGCTTGCACACATGGGGCAGGGCAATATATGGATTTAATTAGCCCCACCAGCTAGAGGTGGATTCAAAGAGCTGTCATGCTAAGGTAGTAGTGGAACACAGGCTGTGCCATTTGTGTGTGCTGATCATTTGGGGAGGGAGCTACGTGTGTCAGAAAAAACAGCAAAACAGCGGGTCTGGGTGTAGCTGTCAGCTTTTGGAGATTTGGTAACAGCATTGCACCAATTCGTACTTGTTGTAACATGCCAGCTCTCAAGAAAAAACGTAGTGTAGTAGTTCTGCTCAAAGTTAGAGGGGAGAATTATCTGTGTGAACTATCTGTAGCACAATAATATGCTCACACACACACGCACACACACACACACACACACACACACACACACACACACCCCAATTGTGTGTGCTTACAGATGAGTGTGTGTGTTTACAGTGTTTACATGATCTGAAGGGATACTACTGGAGTGCCAGCTTGTTCAGTGCAGCAATGCATCAGCAAATATAGAAAGAAGTATGCTGTATGTGGTTAAGTGCTTGTGCAGTCTTATGCCTCTCTGCAACTGGCCGGTTCTTCATTTTTCTCTTCAGTGACTAGTTAGGTGGTTGCTAACGTGGTTTTCCGAAGCACACGAGACGCACATAACCTCATTAGAGTGGGAGTTATGTAAGGCCTCCATACTGTAAGTGTTGCCAGTCTCTCCTACTAGTAGATCTCTTGGTTTCCTCTCAACCTCCCACTCTTCAGTGTGGAGCTGCCCTGGCTGTTCCCTTTTGCACTTCCTATTCTTATACAGTCATGCACACAATCGTTTTTTTCCCCCAATAAGGGGTTATTTTTTACGTTCCTCCGATAACTTAACTAACAGGTGTGGCTGTATCTCATTGCTAGTATACTTTATTTACCCTGTTTAGCTTGTGACTGCATTGTGGTTTGGGTTAATGTATTATAGCCCCTCGATTCCCCCTGCAGTTTAATTTCACACATGCTTGAATGTGCTTTCAAACACGAACCGAGATTCGCATTTTCCTGAAAATCATGTACATGGACACAAGTGCCGAGGCAGGCCGCTGGTTCAGCTGCGGGAATGTTTTAGGGACGGCGAAGACGGGCATTATTCGTAGTCAGCATCCACACTCATGAAACCTTCATCCTGCAGCCTGTCCGTGTGCCTATGAGGCAGTCTTGTTTATGACCTTTCTGTGTACATGAAGGCAGGTGTGCTTGACATGAGTCTCGATATACAGTACAATGGCGCTGTTGACAACAAACTAAGTTGCAGTGTGAAATGAAGGATCTACCGTGGCAAAGCAGTTCTCCGAGGCTGTCTAAAGAAAGTCCATAACTTACACTTGTGATTCAGATTCTGCTCTTGTATGGGGTGCAGCAGACACCAAGATGCAATATTCATGCTCCACTTCTCTAATATGATTTTGATTTCCCTATGAAATTGAACTCTTCAGCTCAAAGACTTTTAAAGGAGTCCCTTCATGTGTTATTACTCAGCGTCTTTGGATCTCTGCTATTGAGACCAACTCCTACATTTTTACTCTTTGAATGCTCTTTGAACGTCCTCAGATGCTCCCTGTTCAGACCTGCAGCATGGTGGCTAGTGCATTTCCTGCCTTGTTCGCTTTCCGTGAAATTCCAGTGCCAAATGGAATTTCAATGAGTTTAGTATGTGCTCAGCATAATGAGTCTCATTTTAACTGGTAATGATCTGGAGTGAGTATGGATCAATGCAGCTGCTAACAGTGTCCACCTTCCTACATTCCTACATCACATTTCAGAGTCCTGTCCACACACAGGTGGTGGCTGGCAGTGGTCATGTTTTCGTCAGGTTAAAGCCATGAATGTAACACTGTCCACTCTCACGGCAGGCACACAAACGCATGGTCATGTTTGCATGGCAACAGATCTGCTGGGCCTGACTTGGAGAGTCTCACACTGCCTGCTATCATCTTTTAGACTGGGAGAGCTTCACTGTGTGCAGTTTAATTCACCCATGGCTCCAAGGTACGAAGTTATGAGCCCATTCTGATTTGTTTAGAGGTCTTGAGAGCCGGTTTGAGCACCCTTCTTCTTTCAGGCTGCTGGAGTGACAGATAAGGAGGCATTAGAGTGAGGCTGGGAGAGAACCCATCTAGGAATAGAGTTAAAACAAGTGGGTACGTAGGAATAATGGCTGTGTGGAGACAGGGGTTTTAGGCCGAATGTAGTCTTAGTGTCACCTTGACGTGTTGGAATACCGCACTGAAATCATTCTTCCTATTTTGGGGAAAGGGCAGAATGTTTCAAAGATACCTCATCCATTTGCTTCCAGCAAATCAAATAAGCACAGGGCCATACTTAGGTGGACTGAAGCTGAATTTACTCAAAGCTTTTTCTTTCTTTTTTTTTTCAGAACATGACAAGTACTACCAATCAGTTTCACTCCACTCTAGCATTCCATAATCCTGGAGCCAGGTGTTCTTGGACTGGAGCTAGGAGGTATGACAGCGGGATGTCAGCTTCATCATGCCAGCTGAGCTTCAAACAGTGCTGAAAAAAAAAAACAAGCTCTAGAAACAAGTAACTGCTCGTGAAAAGAACTAAATAGATACATGTGTGTGTGTGTGTATCTCTCTCTCTCTCCCTCTCTCTCTCTCTCTCTCTCTCTCTCTCTCTCTCTCTCTATATATATATATATATATATATATATATATATATATATATATATAGAGAGAGAGAGAGAGAGAGAGAGAGAGAGAGAGAGAGGAGGGGGTTAGTAATAAAAATTGCAGTGATGTGCACAAGGTTTCAGGAGATCCAGGACATTTTGGACAGAGGTCCTTCGTCAGCTTTTGCAAGCAAAGTGCTGAAGAAGATTCCAGGGAATCTAACTGCAGTCTGCATATATAGCAGTTAATGATGGAATTCTGTCCAAAACTCTGTGTACTAAACTGTAATCTTTAATATATGTTGGATATAGTTATTAAAATGGCAGTGTGGTACATAAAGAATCTTATTCATGCATATATGCATTATACATTATACTATAGTCATTTATAACACTTACATTTTAAAATAACAGTAATGACTCTGTGTGTTACAGTATTAGTTTATTTATAAAAACAATAAAGATCAGAAAGATTCCTAAAGATCAATTGTAATTGACTTGATCTGTTTAGCTGTCCATCATACCAAACAGGATTCAAATGCTCACACTGTAATGAAATGCAACCCATTTTAAAGAAATGCAGAAGTAAAAGTCTCTTCTGCTGTTGCTGACTGCCCGTCCACAGGCCAACACTCGAGCAGTACTTTACCTGTTTGAAAACAATCACCAATAATGTGTTGGTCCTCTTGCCTGGGTGTCCTGGGTGCTCTCATTTGCTGGCCCAGCAGGGAGCTTCATCAGCTATTCCTCCCATCATCTGAGAGCCAAAAGAAGGCAGATCGAGCCCAGGTGCTGGGACCGGGGCAATCCATTCTGGTCTCTTTGCAATCACTCTCCAAACACTATGACAGCCACTGCTGGGAGGGTTGCCATCTTATCTGCCTGTTGTGGCTGTGGGTTCTGATAGTGAGACAAATAAAGAGAATGTGAGGCTGCTCCAGTAAAGTCCTCCAGCGCCAGTTAAAACAGGACACAGTGAGAGAACATGAGCTGTATATATCTGCTTCTCCTGAATGCTGCCATATACGCTCAGTCCTCATGTTAAAGGGGCTGGTTTTCCATCATGTAAGAGACAGTATGGAGTGAATACAGAGTGTTTTAACATATTGTTACCACATGGAATGTGTTGCAAACTGACATACTATTAAATTACTAGGGTTAAATCATTTATATGAATAATAATAATTATGTTTAATGCATTATATTTAGATGTATCAGATGTGCCACTTCTAATGTAGAGCTTATTATTCATTGTTAAGCTACAGAATCGTATTTGGTCATAAACATCTAAGGAATCAATACAGAATCATGTAGGCTATGAAGCTGGTGGCAAGGAGGGAGCAACAGGTGAGTGAAAGTTGAGAGAATCTTTATTCTCCATAACATCTCGACATAGCAGGTGTGTGTGTGTGTGTTGTGTTTCTGTGTGCCTTTATGTGTGTGTAAGTGTGTGTGTGTGTGTGTGTGGGTGTGTGGGTGTGTGTGTGTGTGTGTGTGTCCTTCCTGTATTGTGCCCAGCGCACTGTTACAGTTCCCTCATAATTATATGAGAAGAGCCAAAGCAAGCAGCCAAGCAGTACATTTGTAACGAGACACTTAAAAACATAAACATTAAAGAGTACGGGGGGGGGGGGGGGGGGGGGGGGGGGGATCGAGATTCTTCTATAAGAGGAAAACACAATATTGGATGTATGTAGAATCAAAGCAGGAATGTCTACTGGCATGTGTATGGAGTAGCTCCTGTATGTGACTTTGACCCACACCCCCTTCTGCACTGTAGCTTTGCAGAGTCATAAATTGTTGGATAGTTGAAGTTCTCTTGATGGTGTGCAGATTATTACTGGGGGATATTAAAGGAATTCATCCACATCGATTCCCAAGTGCACATGTATTTCAAGTAATGAAAAATACTCTCTCAGGTCTACTTTTCCAGGTATAGAATATCTACTCCTGTGGATAATGTCCTATCACAGATATTTAGTCACACTCTTGGATTAAACTGTGTCAGACAAAAAATTTAAGTATTTCTTAAAAGAGGCTAAGGGGCCTGTAGTTTTGCTTTAATACCTCCCAAAAGACATTAAACTTAAAAGGTTCTGTGTGGAGGTTTTGCAGTCAGTTGCTTCGCATATGTGAATGTATGCTAGATCGAATGAGGGTGACCCATTTCCCACAGTGCTCATTCAAATGAACACATCCAGACTCATGTCGGTGTCTGTCCTGTGCCCAAGCCTCTCCTACCTGCCTCAGGGGACAGACCATGTAAGGAGGGTAAGTCAAGGAGGGAAGCAGGGCAGAAGGGAAAGGAGGTGAAGTGTGTGAAGTGTTCCTGCAGGGCTTTGTGTTGGGATGGAGCAGCAAAGTTGCTGCTTTGAGATCAACTGTAAGACACAAACACTCAGTCTAGTCGGGGGTAACATATGCAGTGGTGGAAGATGAAGGAAGCACTTAGAGAGGTCTGAGCAAATCACACTGCAGCTGCATGCTTGCTTGAAAGCACATTATGATTTTAGTCTTCGTAACAAAGGTGAATTAGCCTACATTACATGTTCATAAGATTCTTCCATTCTGAGTTGGTTAGAAAACCATACGTCTTAGAAGTGCTGGTGATGCATGAGTATTGCCTGGATAGAGTTTGCCCATTTGTGCTTTTTCCGGTTTGGCCAAAGTCAAGTTCTCTCTCTCTCTCTCTCTCTCTCTCTCTCTCTCTCTCTCTCTCTCTCTCTCTCTCTTTCTTTTCTTTCTCTCCCTTTTCCAGTGCAGATTAAGAAAGCTGCGTGTAAATAGGTCTTTTACTAAACTATCATTTTTTTGTGGATAATGTCATTGGGGTGTGCATATTCCCTTCAGTAATCAGTGTGTGACTTCTGTAGACTAACTCTCTAATGTAATATTAAGTAGGTGCTCTGTATTCTCTAAGCTTTAGAACTAAGTGTTAATATTAACATGGCTGTACCGATATCACTTTCCTCTGTCTATGTTTGTCTCTCTGACTGTTTTCTCTCAGGTGTTCAGTCGTTACCTTCTTTCTTTCGTACCCTTGGCTTCTGAATCTTTGTTTTATCATTCACCTTCTCTATCACATACTGGCTTGGACAAACAAACAGAATTTCCTCTGTGTGAGTGGAAAGCGGATTTAAACCCCAATGAACTTTAACCCTGATGGAGCCCTAGAAATTCATCACAACCCCATGTGATCCATCGACCTCTTCACCTTATCGATCACCTCCAGCCCAGACAGTGCTGGTCTCGGTGCAGCTCACCAATCCATGCAGGGGATAATTTAACCAATTTTTTACTGACTCTGTCTTTGTTCCACACTCACGCAGCAGATGCTAACAGATTGAGTCATCAAGGACTTTGGAACCTACAGCACTTCATAACAGTCTCCCCGTAACCATTCTGCCTGCTGCTGACATGAAGCCTGTTTTAGTTGATGATGGTCTGTCAGTTCCCATAGTGCATTGTTAGGTGCACCAGAGCCATAATGCTTGGACTGTTTCTTACCAATGCACTTAAGTTAAAGACCTTGTCCATAACGGATTTTGAGGAACCGTCATACACAGAAAAGCAGCCGAACAGGATGTGACATAAACCTATACAGGCAATGTAGGTAGCAAATTTGGACACTGTAGGTAGAGTGAGAATTGTTGATATTTGCCTGGAACAAGGAAACCATCCCACAAGGAATGATGGCCAGTGCAATATTTGATTCCATTTTTGAAGTGCATCTCTGCTGCCCTCCAGTGGGAGTCCAGGCTTGGTGAGGATTTTTTTGGGAATTCCATGGAGACTTTAATCAAAGGAGAATTTACAACCAAGGGGCACAGGACAAACATATCCAATGTCAAACACAAAATTATGTTAGTTGGTCTAATTGGTGCTTGGGGACATGAAGGAAAGAGTATACACTGCAAAATTACTGTGCTAAATATATTTCATAAACATGGTCCTTCAGAGAGCGATATGTAGTCTTTAAATATAGTTTATTTATTCTATTATTTTAATCCAAGAGTATTACTGTTAGTGACAAAATGTTTTTAAAACAAGTTCATTTTTTTCCTGTGTCCTATAATCCTGTAATTTAAAGAACATAAATGAAGACATAAATAAATAAATACAATTAGTAACATTAATTAAATAGTAACTTTTTTATTTGGAAATTGGAACATTTTTATTTTTATGTTTATTTACAGGATTCATATAAAGTTGGTAATTTTTCTGTTTGAGAAGTACGCAGATCCTACAATGACCTGCATACTTCCTGGCCTTTAAGTAAGAACTGTTCAGTCTCTGTCAGGTTCTTTGAGCATTGGGGATGAATGCCAGTCTGGACGTCATGCGTACAACCTTCGGTCAGATTCAGGTCGCCGTCTAACAAGACCATTTTAAGACCATTACCTTCCTACCCACTCATGAGTCATGTGGGTTTCGTCACTGGGGCTGCAGTGATATAGGAGGGTGAATCTCCCTCTCGTTTTTTTCATCCTTCAGTTGTCTCCTCAGACGTGAGTTTTTATTCAGACGGTTTCTGTGCATTGTTGTTTATTTCCCCTGCTGTTCTAACAGACCTGCCTGTACCTGGCAGGAAGACAAAGTGTGACGGCTCGTTTTTGTTCTTTGTGCTATATTATACAGATCAAGAAATGCAACCTCACACAAAAGCCAACCAGAAGGGTGGTGGCGAGGATCTGGGGATTATTCCTTTTTCATGGTGATGCTGTTTGGAGAAACTTACTATGCAGTATGGTGAAGGTGGCCCATAACTTTAACGTGCTTTGAACGGGGTCCTAGTGCTGCTCTTTCACAACTTCTAATTTGTGCTTCTTAATGGATGTCTTTAGAAAGTATCCAAATTATGGTGAGAAGTTTTCTTAGTTTTCTAGATTACCCATAACAGACAACATAAACCCCTTGAACTGTTCATGCATCATTTGAATGCTAACCCAGGGGGAGGTAAACCAAATTTTCATGTACTATTAAAAGGAACTACTTAATCTTTAATTCTTAAAACTAATGGTTTACAGAAGTTATTGTGAATGCTTGCATAATTTGGATTGGTATTTCTTTGTAATTAATTAATTTAGTTGTTTATTTATATTTACTTTTTAAAGGGTTGGGGGGTACAGGGTGAGCTGTTTTTAAGAGATACATACATGTCCTTAATTTGCAAGGTTGCTTATTAACTTCAGCCCTCATATAGAGACTCTGGAGAAATTGTTACTCAGGTACTTTACAAACACTAGGGGGTAGCACAGAGTTCCTCTTTAAACTGGTTTACTGGTTTATTTGAACAGTAGATTTTGATGTTTTTTAAGTGATCAGTGGGAAATTAAAAAAAAAAACATTGGCTTTCATTTCAGCTGACAGAAATGCGGTTTACCATCTATAAGTGTTTATGGGTGTGTTTATAAGTGCTTATGGGTGTGTAAGCCTCATCTTTCCCAATTCATAAAACCTTGTAGTCAGTCTGCTGTTTGATGCCTGCAGCAGTTAAGTGGCACTCTAACACCAGGCACCACTTTCAATTTTGCACTTACACTCTGGAGGCCCTGGCACTCCCTATTCTGACATTTCTTAAACACTGGAAGACAGTTTTGTAATGTCATCTAAGTTGTTCATAATATCATCCTTGTTGTTCAAATCTCTTCTCCGCCTAGAAGTGTGCTACAGCCATCAGACAGGGTCTAAACTCTTGGGCAACATGAAGCACATCGTTTAGGAAAGTCTTCATCAGAGTTTCCACTATTCTGACTTTGAGCTCTTAATGGGCAGATAGAGGCCTAATTAGAATACGGTAGAAGAGTTTGGCCTTCTCATCAGAGGCAGTCATTAAGCACAGCGCGTCACTCTAACATCCCGCTTAAACACACGACTATCATAACGATGGAACTTGAGTCTGACTAGCCACCATTATAGGCCAGGAGGTATTTAAATAAGGAAAGAGTGCTTAGTAAATAGGTGGTGGCCCGCTGTGATCAGTGAGTCTGTGATTCTCTCTGTGGGACACTGCTGTTGATGTTGAATTAGACACAGTCTGGCTAAAAATGAAGTTCCACTAAACTGTTAAAATGGTCAAGTACATCAGGTAAAACATTAATTATGACAAAAAGACAAACCTCTTAAAGGATGGGAACAGTAGATGGTCACATGTTAAGACATGTAGCTAAGGCTTTGCTCTCCCATGAGAGGCTAGCGGAGACTATCTTAGGCTTACAAACCTAATGATTATTAGCACTACGCTGTTCACCAACACTCTCTGTAAGGGCCTGAACAATTTTCAGCCTAAGTGAAACGTTGTGCCAAGCCACTAGGATTACGTTAATACTGTGAGAAATAGGTTGGGTTTTGGATAGATGAAAACCTGGTGTCATCTGCTCTCTAAATTGTGTCTGTCACGATCTGTGAATTGTTGAGTTTGATACATGCCTCTTATTCAACATAGTTAGGGTGGTATGCTGAAGGTAATGAATACGAGCTCTTTTTGCACTGCAGTTAAATGATAAATAGGGCTGTCAGGGGGTGCAGCGTGAAAAAGGCAATAATATGGGCCTAACAGTGTCATTGCACACTTCAGTCATTTCCACTGAATTTGATCATTGCGACCAAGGATTATGTATTGCTAGATCATAAAAATCGCCAAACCCAATAAAGCTGCCTGATGATACAGGGGGAAAAAACTGCCCTTCAAATATACTTGATGAGATGAACAGATTTGTTTCTGTTGCCAGTAAAAATATCCCTCCTCTAATGACTGAACCACTTTCTTTTTATGACACAGTGTCAGTATAGGATGTTTTGTTTGAGACTAAATACAATGTAAACTAGTATAAGGGATCTCTTTTTTTTGTCTAAAAAATAATCCATGTATTTGCTGTGAAAACCCACCACAGCACACACTTAGTATATATCTGAAAATGTATTCAACCACAACCATGCAAATCCAGGTGTAATTTCTAATTTAAACCCAAACTAGCGATTAGTGTGTGAACCATGGGATGCAAAGAGGTAAAGCCTGGTTTAACATCATCTGGATGTGAGAGTGCTTATTCAACCTGCTTTACAGCACAGAAGGTGTCCAAGAAAGAGCAAAGAGTTATAAATATTCGGCCAGACAGATTTCAGAGTAACTTATTAGTATTCTTCTTTTCCTGGCTTCTACCCTCACCTACCCTCACCCTTGGCTTGCTCATGGGGGGTTTGGACTCGGACATTTATAAAGCTGCTTTGTCACAACATCTGTTGTAAAAAATGCTATCTAATTTGAATTTTTGTGTTTTAATTTGACTTTTTGTGATCCGCAAACATCTGCATCAGATGAGCGATTTGAGATATGGAATCTGAGATATAGAATCTCATGGCATCTTCAAGCATAACCATTACTGCCAACAATGAACTTGGTGAAATAGTTGTTGTCACTTGCTACATGCCCTGGTCGGATAGAGTTACTAGTTATAATTCTGTCCATCTATAGATATATAGATACAACCACTTTAAGATACTTGACCGCACAACCTAGAGAAGAACTGCTTCCAAGTCTCATCTCAGCAGGCAGGATTGACCTTTTTATTGGATTTGCCCAAAGCAGGTTGAAATGCCAAAAAGACAGAAGCTGCCAAAACACACAAACAGTTGTGTGGAACCAGCTTGTGCTTTATGAGCTCCCTTTGTTTCGAGGAATGTTTCTTATGGTGAGACATTAAGTTCAGGACATCCCTGCTGGCTCACGTCCAAGATGGACTGTGATTAATGAGCATACGGTTTGGCATTTGTAATGTAAAGTCTCACAGAATACATTGTATTTTATCATAAATATATGACATAAATGTTAGAATAAAAAAAAGAAAATATAAATTTCACCAGATTTACTTGATTTATTTAGCACTGATAAAGTCAGCCAGTTCCCATAGATATTTTGTATCCTCTCAATTCCCTTGGCAACAGTTTGTGGTAATTCCCAGCTGTTTCGCCGTACATCTGCAGATCTGTGTTTTATGTACACACTGGAGTCAGTGCGGTGCAGGGTGGATTCGCCAGTCCATCTGGATGTGTGGCAAACAGAAGTTTGCTACCCCAGCACACTGTTGCCTGACCGAACCTATTTTGGGAATTACACCGGTTCACAGGAATTCACACAAACATTCTCACATAAAACACTACACACAGGCAAAGTCAGGGTTAGTGACAGATTTACTGTTGTAGCTGTTTTGGCATCATCTTGCAAAAATCCACATCCAAGATATCTTGAATCATCCTGAACTTAATGTCTTAAATTATCCAAAACCAAGAGACACAAGCAAGTAGATTACTGTCACTGATGGCTGTTATGATCAGGCATTACAAATTAGGTTACGATTTGTAAGATATTTAATTTAGAAATTTAGAAAAGTAGTTTTTCTTTGCAAAAATGCAAAAAGATTACAAACCCAATACAAAAGAGAGCAATGTAGATCAGTTCATCTGGGGTCAATTAACCTGGAGGAAAAAAGGAATTTCACCTTCGGTTTAACCTTTACATATGTAGGGGCTGGTAAAAACACACACACACACACAAAAAAGAAAATCTTACAACCTACAGCAATATGAGGGTGGATGTTGTATTGATATTATCTTAACTGAGAATGAGAAGTGTGATTTGGCTTTGGCCCAGAAAAAAAACAGAAAAACCAAGCTGGCTATGCCAAGCCAAAATCATGAGTATGTGGTGCAAGTAAACAGCGAGTGTGAGAAGACAATATCAGTGAGGAGGTGCATACCACTGCAGACAGCTGTGATGGTGGGAGGTGAGGGGGAGAGGCACCAAAGAGAGGAGCGACAGTGGACAAACATAAGTGCAGTAGTTACCTCCTCTTGTTAAGAAGGCATTTCCTCTAGTGTCTGCTTGCTCATGCTCTCTCCCCAACCTCAGTGTTTATCCCACATAGATAAAAGCGGGGGAAGGGGCACAGTTCCTCCATGGTGCAGGCACCACCAAAGACCCCAAGCCAGCAGGAGGTGGCATCTATTACCGCGAATCTAGTAAGATGGTGCAGTTGTGGTTGGGGGTAGGGAAGGGGGAAGCAGCTCCGCTGGGACCCTGTGTGGCCCAGGCCCATTGGGTTATCTCTCTTTGCTGGAAGTGGAAGCAGTCACGACACGCCAAGGCCCCAGCGCTGGGTCACCAGCGTAGGGAGAGGGGCCGGGGTTGTTAACGGCCGCGACAGGGCAAGCGAACAAGAGGGAGGGGGCCGGGCAGTGGGACAGCAGTCATTTGTGGCCCCGGACCATCAAAGACAGCAGATGCTTTGCTCGCTAATGGCCTGATCCTAAGGACCCTCCCTTTTGTGGTGGTGACATTTTGGCCATGCTGACTCTTTCCTGCTTCTGCTGGCCTCTCTCACCCCCATCAACATACATCCCTCCAGCATCAGGGCCTTCTGGAGGGGAGGGCCCCTGTTTGCCAACTTGGATTAACAGACAACACAGTGTTTCTTCTGAGTCAAAATTAGCTTTAGAAAGACTTACAGAACCTACTGCAATTTAAACTGCAGGAAATGGACGAGATGGAAGCTGTGGGCATAGATTAGAAGGTGTGTTGAACATTACTGGAAAGGCTGAGTATTACTTAAGAAAAACTTTGCTGTGATAAGAGAAAATTAGTTTTTAATGACCGTCAAGGTTGAGCAATTTTGGTGGGCAAGCATTCAATTAAGGTCCAAGAGGCCATCACCAAAATCTATACTGCAGCTCATATGCTTACTATTATTCATTGTGTAATCAATCAAGATGAGATTTTGGCTGATATGGCTGCTGGGTTGTCCAGTCCAGATGTCCTAAGGACCCATAAAAATGCTTAGTTTGACGTAAATCCTGATCAATTCCAGATTATGATGTGCAATCATGTCCTTATTCTTAATTTGCTTTTGCCACAAAGCTCATGCAGACATATGTATAGGCCAAACAGTTCTTATCCCACAATTTCTGGCTCAGATGCTCTGTTTCTGAACCCTGCTCTGTTTCTGAACTTATCTTCAGTGAAGTAGTGAAATGTTGATTGAGCCATATGCCATTTTAACAGCTGACTTGTGCCCTGATCACGTCAGTAGGGGAGGTTGCGTACACAAAGCGCGCTTTGTACACACAGTCCTGTCTTAAATGTTTACTGAACCATTGTGCTGGTATCACGCGTCCCCTTTTTGTAGCTAGAGCACTGTTCACATGTAGGCTGCATCATAGTCAGCAAGCATGACATGTTCTGCAGGATCCAGATTTTCTCCTCTGATCCAAAAGCATCTCACAAAAAAGGTTTTACATTCCAATTCTATATTATATTACATTGCAGTCTATGGGTTCAAATGGGTTTGTGGTGGTGTGTAATGGATGAGCGAATGAATAGCTTTGGATAGCATCCTCATACTGGACTTGTGTTTAAAAATGTTTCTATAATAATTAAAGTTGTTTTGTGTTTTTCAAGACATGCAAGCCATTGCTGTTGGCATTTAATTTTAAATGGTTTTCAAGAGGTGTGAGATGTGGGGATAGAACTGCACCCAGATACAGGAGAATTTATTACCACTAATATGGAAATGCTATTATTTAAGATTAAAGTTCACGTCTGGATAATTGGAGTAAATTACACTTGATTTTATGGGGAAACGTGAACACAATAAGGTTTTGTTCTTTACAAATTACACTGGTCCACAATGATTTTGCTTTCTGCAAAATTATTTTACTGCCAGTGTTATCTAACGGAAATGTATATTCCTACGTCATTACATATTCCAATAACTACAACTACTACTTAGATATAATAATATGATAAAATAGTTTCTTTGGGATGGAAGAAAGCATAGAATTCGTATAAGCTTTGTCAACCAAAGAAGGCAGAAGGCTTATCGTAACCAAACACAAAGTGTTACTGTGATTCTTTTGAACTGGCTAGGCTTGCCAGATACTGGCAGGGAGCAAACTGGTTCCTGACTGAACAGAAACATACTTTTCCTTTTAAACCTATTGTAATATAATATAAGAAAATAATACAGAAAATCACATTCTAACAGTTTCAAAGATAAAATGGATGCTCTCCCATAATATATAACAGAAAATGTATTTGGCTAACCTGGTAACTAACATGGTTGCTGGTTGTAAAAACCTTAGGACAATATGGGAAAGGAATTGGGCTGTACATTTGGTGATGAAACATAGGAGAAGATTGTTTCTAACAATGGGAGGCATATAAAATACCACACAGATACAACTACACCCCAACAAGACAGTTCATTGTCGGAAATGTAAAGCAGATTAGGGTCCATACCTGCATGCTGTAGAAAGATGTTCCAGGGTTTTCCCTTTAAGGAGGGATGCGCTGGAATGTATCTCCTTGGGGAACAAAACAGCAGCGCTGGAGTTGGATACATTTGCATTCAGAGTATTAACAACTGGTTTCATAACCTATTATTCTCAGATGCTGGAAGGAGTGTCAAACTTCTACACCTACGCAACATGTGGAACAAACAAGTGAAACTGTTGCATTTGAAAAGATGTTGGGCAGACTGAACAGGAAAGAGATATAGAGAAAGACGAGTGAAACAGCCTTAGTGGGAACATATCTGGAAGGAGCATCTTAACTCTGACAAGAACCGGATGTATTGATACAGTACATTATTATAATCAAGCAACTGCCTCTTTTATGCCGTAGTATGTTAATGTAAGGCCATGTTATTTAATAGCAATGTCTGTTTGCTTTCCGATCTGTTCTTATTTATTTTATTTCTTTTGCTTCTTTTGTTTGTTGTTTTGTTTGTATAGTCTACATATACAACTCAGTAAAAACTTTAAAATATTAAAAAATGTATGATTATACATGCAAGCCTTAAGATCTCTTATGGCTTCGGTCCTTAGCCTGCTCTTCCCACGGAAGTTAACTATGATAAAGGCTTTGTGGAACGTGGGTCTGTCTTCAGGTCTCTGAGCATCTTGCCATTCAGACAGGCCAAGTGGCTTCTTCAGAGGACAGTCGCTTTGACAACCTGCTCAAGTCTCCGGTGCAAAGCCATGCTGACAATGAAAGAATAATCACAACATTACAGACTTAGATCTTTATCCAAACGAATGCGTCCTTTGTCCATCAACGGTGATGCATTTAAGGAGTTAGGAGTAGGGCTCAAGTCAACTATTGTAAAAATACCCAGAAAGGGAGAGAGTGAGAGTCAGAGAGTGTGTTGAAACCTGGAACACATCTTGATTAAGCTGAAACAGTACTACACTTACTGTCATGTAAAACATGGATTTCCGATGAACGTTGATATTTACTTTAGATAATATTCATTTGTTATATAGACACCCTTCATATAAAGTGCTTCATGAGAGGATAAGTTCAGTAAGGTTAGTAAGCCCTTGTGACTAACTGACTGGATTTTCCCCAAAACTCAGTTTCCCAGTTGTCCAAGTATTATGATTATATATCTAAATGTGAGGTGCACTTGACCTAGTGCTACATATCACATGAGGCTACAGATGGTTTCCTAATTTCCTACTAAATGTGTGGGCTCTCCATGACAGTCCTGGGTAGTGGCCATTTGTGTCCACTAATAAAGTGGATCTAGGACTCATCAGAAAGTCTCATATTTGGGGCAATGTGACTGTTTGTTTATGTGTTTTTGTAGGAGCAGATCAGTAAAAACTACAACTTCAGGCACAGAAGGATCTGAGCATCACTTGTTTGTTTAAGGCAGTCATGCAAAATGGTCTTTTCTCCTGAGGGCACAGATCCATTCAGGGTTAAGTCCTATAGAATGCACAATATACGCCTGTGCTTACTCACGATTGTCAATTTTCACAAGGGAAAGTTTTTATTAGAGAAACTCACAGGATCAGGAACACACATGTTGCCCCTGTTATCCCCTCAGACCAATAGACTCACACACACACAAACACACACACGCATGCACGCACACACACACATACAAACACACGCATGCACGGATGCATGCACACACACACACACACAAACACACATTCGCGCATGCACACACACACGCACACATACATGCGTGCGCACACACACACACACACACACACACACACACACACACACACACACACACACACACACACACACAAATGCACATGTACAGAGAGTAAAAAACACAGTTGCTCAAGTGTTGTAAAGCACGCCATAGGGCGTTCACGTTCCCTCTGCCAACCCCTGTGTTTAGAGACAGCCTGTGCAGCGGTCCTGTGATCCACGAGGAGCAGGGCCACAGCAAAACCAAAATCTGTTTAGGGGGCGCACAGATGGCATCTCTGAGAGGCCAGACCTGCGTAGTCGAAGACGATGTGACTGCTGAGGCAGACGGAGGCAGGTTAGGACACGGCCACAGGACGGAGCCGCGAGTCCCCGGGACAATGGAGAGTTTGAGAATGACGTTTTTTGGTTGGAGGCTAGAGGGCCTAAGTAGCAGAACACTTGCTGCTCTACTGATATATGTATCCCCCAAGGAGCAGAGTTCATCTCCAAGATCAACAGTTGTCTGAGGAAAAAGATCGGTCAGGGTTAGACGCAGGGAATCGTTTTTTGTTTTTTTTTACCTAGAAGCAAACTAAGATTATTCATTTGGGGTTGGAATCTACACAAACAGAACACTATAATAGAACTGCATTTTTTCCCCCTTCATTCTCCATGAGAAAGTAGAGGAGCGGCTGGACAGGGTCCATGTGCACAACTCTACCTACGAGGCAGGGCTTCTTCCCTCGCACAGAAAGAGGGGCACTCCAGTCATGTGACTGGGGTCCGGGGACAGCCACTCTTCACATGGAGCATGTGATCCTTTACTCGACCCAGGGGATCGGGGGGTGGGCATCGAGGGATCTGAGGAGACAGGAGGAGGGAGATCGAGATAGAGAAAGATAGTGGGAGCTGGAGCGGAAATGTGTAGGGGGAATGCACAAGAGAGGGGTAGGGGACAGTGAGCAGGCACGACAGACGTTTTTCTGATCTCAAGACTTGTGGACAGTTGACGTGAAGTGAAGGACCAGAAAGAAGAGGGTTGGGTAAGGGAGACATCTGCTTCTCATCTGGTATGGGAAAATCCCTAGATCATGAAGACTGTGTTGGTGTCCCTATGATGGAGTTTCTCACTTCAGCCAAAATCTGATCACTCTGTATCTCTTATGCCTGAATATTTCTCCTACCGTCTGCTTAAGTAGACACAGCACACTGGAATTAAAAACCTTAAGTCTATCTGAGCAGGGTTTGTATATGTTTTTCTTTCTTTACTCATTTGTTGCTGAATTAAATAGAGGTGTGTGTGGGAATCTAGCATTTCACGGCCAAAACCAGAACTGAGGTTGTGTGTATGTTTATGGGGAGATAGTTTACAATATGATTACAAATCTTCTGCACCACCTCTTCAGTCTGTCAGACTGATGAATGTGCAGTACAATGGATTATCTCCTGCACAGACAAGCAACGTGACTGCGTCATCTCGCACACCCCTTAAAACTTCACTGTAGTGACTGGAGCCACCTAAGCCTTCGGTTGCAGTGATCAAATGTTAATGCTGAGCAAAGCAAAAGGCAAGAGATAAAGTAAAATATCAGTTTTCTAAATTTAGGTGGCGACATCGTCTTGGGACATTAGACGACATTTAACAGAGTTACGGCTGACTCTCGAAGCCTTTGTTGTGACCGCTGAGGAGATATTGTTCCTTGAAGCTGTGTTGGTGATTTTGCAACCTTCTCCACAGACCAAATCAAACTTCTCCACTGATGCAACATCCATATAGTGATCTGTTAGAGGAAGCAAACAGGAAATCTCAACTTTCTTTATTTTCCGTTATGTGCACTCCAGTCTCGTTATCTGTCAATAGTCAGAGAACCAATCAGCTACTCTCCCGCTTTCATTACATACACTCTTACTGGCATCTATATGATCGAAATATTAATTAGATCATGATTAAAATGACTTCCTTGCTGGAGCTAGGCTCATCGAGTAAGCCTTGCCTGTGTTTTGTGATCAAACAGAGGCTGGGGCGCATAAGGTTGTGTAATCACTGATGCCCTGGAGCATGTCCTGTTTGCCTGATAAGATGGCTCTCGAGCTTCATAATGAGTCTGGAACAGAAACAACCTCTGGCTTTCTGGTGCCTGGGTCAATTGCAACTCCTAGACCCATCCACAACAGGACACAGATTAGAGGAGCTCTGGTTATTTGAGAAGCTCATGTAAGTTATCTTCAAGCAATATGCTACACCACATACATGCAGTTATAATACATTTATGTCACTAATAACCAGCTTACTTGTTCAAACCCTAAATTCACAGTCCAGTACAAATGTATAAATAATGCATACTAATTTTGTTATGGAAAATCACATCATTCATTCCTCATTTATCTGCTTAATTATTCATTTCACTTTCACGTTGGCGTATCAGCTTGCCACATCTCAGATGCAATTTATTTTGCTTTTATTTTACTTTGTTATGATTTTTTATTTTGGGTTTCAGAGGGTTTGCAAATAGCCTGCTGCTAAGAGGGAAGCAGGGTGAAACAGGCAGTTGGCAAAACAGACATTGTATGTATGACAAATATGACAACAAAGGTGAAACATGAACGTAAACAGGGAAAGACAACTGGCTAAGAGAGCGCTAAGACCCATTCACTGAGAAAGCCAAGGAGACAGACGCTGATATTCCGCCCCCTCGTCGTGTCGCTGTTAGGAAAAGCCCGGGCTCGGGCCACTGGATTCTCACAATCCCAGCTACGCCATCGAGGAGTGTCTCGACCCATCTGTTTACCCGATGATCAGTCATGGAAAATCCAACCTCACCTTTAGGGCAACCTGACCGAAAAGCCCCAACAGTCGCTAAGCACCGCTGGAAGCCACAAGTTGCTGGCTTAGAACGGGGATGCTGTAACATGCATACTTTCTCTCTGGACGAGTAGAGTATTTCTAATTCTTCTTCTTCTTCTTTCCTGAACTGTTTGCCTTGCAGTGACAGCATTTATTCACCTCATGCACCACATGTGGCTGCACTAGCCATTGTGTTGTGCTTGCTCCCACCCTAGTGCTACTGGGCTTGAGGCCGTGTGGCTATCAGAGATCTCCCCCCTCGGCCAGAGGTACTCAGAGGTATCAGCGGTAATCAAAACCAGTATTTTAGCAAGTGCGCAGTGGCCCATGAGTGGCAGGCGGTTGGCAGCAAGAGGGACAGCCACTCTGGCTGCTTGTCATCCTCCAGATGTACTGTTTGTTGTTTTAAGATACAAACTGTGAAACATCCTTTATTCCCATCTGAGGTTTCCCCTAATACACGCGCTTGTACACACACAAACACATGTATACACATTCATAGACAAACCGCAATTTTCCCCTAAGCCCTCTGCCTGGCACTTGTTCTACAACAGAAGGCACTAACAGTAGCTATTTAGGTAGTTGTGTTTCTACACACACAAATAAAAACCTCAAGGAATAATTTTGCTTGGCTGCAGTTCATATAAACACAAGTAAGGCAGACAGATTTCATCATGCATTCGCCTTTAGTATGTCCCACTTTAACCCTTGTAACAAAAAACTCTCAGGCTCTCAGCCTTTTTACAGTAATCCTATTAAACAAGTATTTCTAAAATAGTGAAAGTAAATTTAAGGGGAACTTCACTGGGCTGCTGTATTTCAGTGGTGATAGATACAGCAAATTAGGTTGACATGTTAAATTCTACTGAAGCTAATAATCAACAGCATGGTTTTTACAGTTTAAAATATCAATGGGAAAATCTAATTTACTAGTCTAACATCCCTTTACTGTAACAACTTTGTGTTTATCTTGAATCAATGTGTGTGTTTGTGTGTGTGTATGTGTTTTGGGTGTGGTTGTGGGTGTCTGTCTGCATGTTCACAACTGAGGAAGTATAAAAAGATTACTAGGTAGACAGATGCTTTGCTACTTTTAATGATAAACTACAGTTGTCCAGCAGGGGTCTGACAGATGTCTGACTAATAATGCATAAGTATAACTAATTCATAATTAACTGAACCGATTCTTCATCATCTTACCAACAGTTCAGTGTCATCCTTGAACAAGGCCAAACTTAAGTCTGCCTTCATTAAACTTAATCAGTTCCTTTGTTCACCGAACTCATGCTTATTTTTGTTTTCTTGACAGCTTTGCCTCATAGGAGGTATTTTTCCACTGGTTACACTTAAATGTACAACCTACAAAAGTAAACAATTCAAATTACCCTCATTTCTTCAATGTAAGAACTTAGAATATTTATCACAGTTTGGGGAACACTTGGACAAACACACTCTTCCTAGCTTCATTTATTCACAAAACCCCAATGGACACATTCACACATGACGTGCCCTCGTGCAAAAACAACACGTTTTCCATACGTCGTATTATTGTGACCAGGCTGCCTGGAGCCTCTGACCCAGCGCTAGCAGGGAATGATGAAATGCTGTCTAACGTAAACACTGGGCTTTCCTTTGCTGCTTTCAAGCTCGCATGCTGATAGAGACACCGACTCCTGCGGAGCTTTTTGAAGCCAACGGCATTTGGCCCAGGTCATTCGAGCCATTGATGTGAAATCTCTTCACCAGGACAGGCTTAGCCAGTGGAGACATGGCTGTAAGTTATAGTACTGCAATAAGTAACAGATAATAATATACGGGGCCGATCACGTTGTGGATGAGAGACAGCGTGTCAATCAGGGTGTTTCCTGAAGCAGCTCGTCATCCATCCCATGTGACGCATAAATTTTTAGAAGATAACAGTGCACGTATGACTGCATGCGCACTTTGTGCAGGACTTCCTGGTAAACAAAGGCATGCTCACACAATGGAGCCGAATGTCAGAGGAAACCGCTCGACACCTGCTGGCCCCAAAGACTTGACAACGGTTGCCATCTCAGACGTAAATAGGAAGTATCCGCCGAAAAAGTGGTGTGTTGCTGCGGCTTTCCAGACCCCCTCCCGGGGGATTTTATTGGAGGTGGGCCGCCTTCCAAGCTATGCAAGCCTCCCGATACTGTTTACATCAGAGGCAACAGGTGGAGATGGAGAACAGTCATGTGGCTGAGAGGAATGAGGATGGCAGGCAGGATATGAGGAGATGGGATATCCTGTTAAGATGCTGGTCAGGTGCTGTGCATTAGTCACCAGCTCAAAGTCACCTTGCAGTGATGGAGCTTTAGCATAACAGCTTCCAAACATGCAACGTTCAGTCTCTGCATGTTGTGCAGTGGCTCTTTTCTTCAATTATTATTTAGCAAGTAGTATTTCATAGAATTTAATGACAATTTAAAGAACCTGAGAAAAAGATCTTCTCAGGTTTGTAACTAACCTAGTTTTTAAAAAGTGCTCCATCAAGACCCAAGATGAGCGGAAAGCATGCTAGAAGTGAGGTGGTTGCATATTTTATTGGGGTTCCTGTTAAAAACCTTTTGTTGTTGCAATGTTACAGGTCGCAGGGATTAATGACTGAAGTGTTAAATGATTGAGGCTGTCCTGGGTGTTTATGCCTATGACATGAAATTCACTGGCAAAAATATTCCCCAGACACCCTTAATAATTCGGTTTAACCTCTTAAACTACAGGCATATTATTTAATTATCGTTCATAATGCATAAGCAGAAAAAAGTGTAAGTGATAACATGCAAATGGAGCCTGGGCGGAACCAGAGATGGTCAGCCAATTGGGAATGGAGAAACAAGTGCGAAATCTTCTAGGGGTGGAGTCATCCAATTAGGAGTGGTGAAACCAGTATTAATTTATCTAGGTCAAACACTCTGAATCAAAACTGAAAAGTAATGATGAGATGGATCTGTTCTGTTTGGAATTGTATGCACACCAGATGAAGAATGCACATTACTAATGTCCCATTCTTTTTGATACCAACAAATGTTTTATTCAAAATGAAAAACTGTATGTACATTTGTAATTTTTTAAACAGCACACATATCTATCAAAAGGTTTTGTTCTTGCTAGCAAGTATATTATTCCAATTGATTTGTTGTTAAAATGTTAACACTGCAAAGAAATATGTTTTGGAAACTACAAATATATTTCTTTTTGTAAATCTACGTAACATGGCTGTATTTTTGCTATAGTGAAATCTGCTGTTACAGCTCTGATGGACACATTTGTGGAAGAATGGGACCTTCTCTCCAAATGGACACTGTCACATGTGATGTTTGAGAGTGAATAAAAGGACCCAAAGGACAACATTTGAGTAGGAGCTCTCTCCACAGAGGTAGAGTCTCTCCACACAGATAGGGTCTCTCCACAGAGGTAGAATCTCTCTGCACAGGTAGCTTCTCTCCACACAGGTAGCTTTTCTCTGCACAGGTAGCTTCACTTGTTTTCTCAGCATTTTACTCCTAACACATAGCACCACCTTACTGGACCATACCAGAGCCTTGCCGCTCCCTGACCAGGCACGTAGCAGCACAGCAGTGGCAAAACCCAAAGTCATGTGGTGTTTGGCCTGGTCAGTATTTGTTTAAGCTTTTCCCTTGTCACTGCCCTCCTTCTCCCACACACACACAAACACACACACACACACACACACACACACACACACACACACACACACACACACACACACACACACACTAACTATATAAACACACACTCACTAGAGAAAAAAACAAACCTGTGGACAGATTTCTTAGTTTTTTGGTATTTACTTTGTTCTTTATTGACATTCAGCTGCCATTAATGTTCCACGCAAGCCTTTAGCCTTAAGAATCTTTATACAATCGTAGCATCAGAGGAGCCTGGTGGTTGGTGAATTCCCTTATTTGCACTGGTCCAGTGTATGTGAGGGCTCCTCCAAAGCAGCGGAACTTGGACTATTTGCTGACACTGTCCACCTAAGTGTGCTCTTTGCAATGGCTCACTGCAGCCCTATCATTCAACACAATGTGAAGAATGTAGAGAAACAGCTTAAGAATCTCCTGTTCATGCATTCCAGTGTTGCTGCAAACATAAAGTCACAGAAGACAAATGGAGAGAGAGAGAGATGGAGAGAGAGGGCTAGATAGATAGATGGAGAGAGAGAGAGAGAGAGAGAGAGAGAGAGAGAGAGAGAGAGAGAGAGAGAGAGAAAGTTACCTCAACACATTCAGAGTTGTCTATAGAGATCATTCCCATGAAATATTTAATCATTCAGCATCACCATGAGGTTGTTTTATGTTTTCTAACTGGAAATGTAACACAGTAAGGATTTGTTACTGGATTATTATAATTGAATTTGCCCACAGAAATGTATGGTTGGTTTCTCAGGCTGCCTATTCTGAGAGTGTGCTTATTCTTGTCTATCCACCCCACACTGTTCTTCTCAAAATAAAAGATGAATTCCAGGACTTCTAACCACACACGTCAACAGCAAAGACACAAATATTAACAGTGTTTCTTTAAAAAATCCATGATAACTTCATGAAGAATTTTGTTGATTTAATTTTACGATAATATGAGCAATGAAAAACAATGACAAAAGGGAAAATGTTGATGTTCTTTAATGATCATTAAAAAGTAATTAAAAATATTTCTTTGTGGGAAAAATATTATGTACTCTAAACTGATCTCATGTTTGTTTTCCACAGATGTGGCCTGCTGGATATTTTTTTGTTTAACCTTACAGCAACAATATATATTGAAAACGGAATAAGGAATTAAAAATTCATGGCTTGTTCAAACACATATTTTGTGAATTTAACACAGTTGGAGAAAGCAAAGGTGGAGAAAGAGAGAGAGAGCGCGAGAGAGAGAGAGAGAGAGAGAGGGAGGGAGGGAGGGGATGGAACGAGTATGAAGACTTTGGAGGAGGTGATTTGAATGAGCAACTTGTTCAAATTTAGTGAGGGCAATTAGTAGCAAGTGTGTCACTATGTAGAGGAAATACGCAGGATCAGACCTTTCCTCTCGGAACAACACCCTGGACCTCCACAGGCCTTGCTGCATGTCCAACCGGACCACAAGACAGCTCGATTAAAACCAGAGGACACTGAAAAAAAGGTTTACTCTTCATATCGAGTTTTGGACGTGCTTTTTATGTATCAGAGAAAAGTTTTCCTGCCTGTTGGTCTTGCTACAGGTTTTTTTGCCCATAAAGAGTATGCCACTATTTACTGAAACACTTGTTCGTTTCTAAGCTCGACTACTATCTGCAACATCATCAAGGAGGTTGAGTCGCGCGCATCGTATTCGGCAACGAAAACGAAGCGTTTGATTTATTGATCCTTTGGAGGAATATATTTGAACCTCGGGACACTGACGAGGCTACAGCCGAGTGGACTTTCCTGCGGTTGGATCCCTTTCCTACACCGAAGGATCACGAAATGAGCGTCTTGGGCTCTCTCGTGCAAGTTGTCGCTGCGGTCCTGACGCTGTCACGCGCTCAGGTGAGCTATTCGTGCATAAGAAGATTTTTTTAAATCTAGACAGCTACGTATTGGTTGCAGATACTGTGTTTGACACCATAATACTGTGTATGTTTGCAGAAAGAGGTTTCTTTAAACTCGGGCTTTCTTGTGTGACTAATCTTTGAACTTGGTACGTGATATTAGAAGCGTACATGCGGCTTTGAAGATAAAAGCTAACTTTCTGAATGAACGCAGGCAGGCTTTGTGAGCGCACTTGTGAAACCTCACACTCAGCAAAACCTCGGGGACTGTTGTCTTTTTTAATACCCTATTGTGCCTGTAGCATAGGCTATAACTTGAGCTCTTTTTGAATGTGTGCCACACAGAAACGTTTGAGTCATGAAGTTAAACGTGACAAACTGCATCACGTCCTTTGACCCAGTGGTGTCGTTATGAGCGTGCAATATGCTCTGAGCAGAAAATTGCGTCATTCCGTAGTTCCGTTTTTCTGGGTTCGTTTCGTTTACTGTGCTTTTACGCTATTTTTTCATTTTGAAGATACCTAAATTGTTGGCATTTAACTGCAAAGGCAGGGAGGATGATATGCGGGATACCTCTATCCGCAGTGGTTAAGCTATAGCCTACACTATTTCACACAGTTTTCAGGTTTGTCACTAATAAAATTATTGACCTAAAGTCTGCCATGCCTTCTACACTAGGGAAAATGTATAACATGCGATAGAAATGCCGAACGCTGGCTGTAAAGGGGACTCTGAGATTATGTTGGCAGTGGCCCCAGGGTATCCGAGCATGCCTCCTCTCTCCAGCACCTACAGATCGTTGGCTCACTCAGCCCTTCTAAAAGAGTGGTCAGTCTTTGAAATACATTAAATGAGCCCAGTGGTCCTCTCATGCTGTTCTCCACATCTCAGAAATCCCACAGAATACTGTATTTATTCAATTTTCCCTCGCTTACTTTAACTGCATTTGTGCTGTTAGACCGTGTTAAGCATGAGTGGAGAGTGAAATGAAATCCAAATGTTCTGTTATGTGCTGCATGGTAGGTCAGAATAAAGTGTCCTCAGCTCAGGGTTAAAAAAAAAAAAAAAAAAAGTGTTCTGTTGCCACACAAAAAACCACCTGGGTGTCTTCCATCTCTAGTGTTCCTTGCAGTGGGAGTGTGACTGTGTCCACGCCTCTCTCTTTTGTTGTTTCAGCCAGCACTCACACGGTCTGGAGTACTTTGAGCTCCATGAAGCTGGCAAATATCTGTTGTTATTACTGGCTATGAAAAGGAGTCCTTCAGTCATGCGTCCTTTAGCCAGAGCGCACACGCTCTCCTGCTTTTGGTAGCTGACTCTCATACTTAACGCATGGCAAAGGTGTCTCAGAGTCCTTCACTTTTATTGATACTGCTCACTGATATGGACTTCCTCACACACCTCATCTCTCTCCGTGTGTCCCTGAGATGTGACAAACCTCCAGTTTGCTCAAATTCAGTGGGATTGTTTAAAAGAGCCCATCGATAATGAGCGATATCGCTTGAGCACAAAGGGGAGCTTCTGCTACGTTTCTAAAGCTGGACAATCAGCTCACAGATGCTTTGTGCAAACATGAGTAAAATCCACTACTGAGGTTTCAGGCTAGCAGTGACTCAAGATTAAACAATCAGGAACCTATTCAAGAATAAACTAAACCATCTTAAAAATCTTACTCTTACAGCATCTATATACTGCTGGAAAAGGAGTTCACCTCAACCATGACACACGACAAACTCTTTCTCGTAATTGTATGGCAGCTGTTAATGAATTTTGTCTCATGTCAAAAGAAACAAACAAAAAACCCCATCAGGGTGCCTTTGCTCAGTACACCTGATATGTCTACTAATGAAAAGCAAGCTTAGTTCCACAGGCTGCCCAAGTGTCTGCAAAAAAATGCACCTTCATTACGATGGATGGTTTAGTAGAGAATGTGCTGTTGTGTGACGCACTACTGCGAGGCTGCATGGCTGCAGAGTGACAGGCGTTTCGCCCCCTCGCTTTGGTGCTGCTGTGGTGCCACAAGGGAGAGACCATCTAAATGTGGAGAAAAAGTAAATAAATATTTGGTGTTTAAACATTTGGTGAAAGTGTTTGCCCATCTTCTCAAAATATAGCCAAATTCGAGCTCTGCACGGCTCCGCACACAGAAACAGAAACAAAAGAGAAAAAAGGGAACATTTAGGTATTTCCCACAAATCTGTTCTTCAAAGAAAGTAACAGCCATGCACTGTCAGGTCCTAGCTCTGCCAGAGGAGACCCAGGTCCTCAAACCTCTGGACAGAGGCATACAGTGAATTCAGTGCACTCCCTTTTGTAGCTTGTGCAACTCTGTTCTTGATGGCTTGTGTAATGAATTATCTTAGGATCACCTGTAATGCCAGAGTTGCTGACAGTCCAAGGTAAAACTGATAGTGTCTGTAAAACCAACCAAACTCCCTTCTACTTAGTTTACCCGGAAAGGTCGCCTCCACACTGACTGTCTCCTCTGCCTGTGCGCAGTTAGCCACTCCTTTGGAAGGGCGAACAGAATACAAAAGTTAATATTGGGCATGTGGTGAGGTAGGCCATTTATAAATGTCTTCTCCTGCCCTCTTGCGTCAGATAGAGTTCTTTGGTTTCCCCAAAATGGGTGCGGACCCGTCACATAAGCACATAAAGGGCTACTGTCCTAAAACTCATTCTCAGTCTTACAGTGCGTGCAATCACTGATGATGTGCCTTGCCCTGGTCAGAACTGTGATTATTATATAATTTCGTTTTGTTTTTTTTTGGAGCGCAGACTCATTCTGGTATTACAACAAGTATGTTCTGATGAGCGATGGGAATGTATTAGTCAAAGAAACGTTGAAATGCACCAGTACAAGAGGCAAAAGCCATAGCAAGGGCCAAAATGTGTTAAGCGTAAAAATGTCCTTTCACAGACAAGCACTCAGTCCTCGAGTGACTGCCACGGATGTAAGCAGTGACATTACTGCGATACCTCGTTAGATTAACCCATTAACACTGCTGCCATCTCAGCTGGTGTATGCACCTTGTTTCTTTTAACAGTATAGAGCAGAGATACACAAATCGCAGTCCTCAAAGTCCGGGTCCTACAGATTTTCCACCTGCCCTTTTTCTAGGAGTCAGGTGTGTTGACAATATGGCCAACCAGTCACACGAATCATCAAACCCAACACTTGGGATTACAAATCCAGGACCAGGTTTGGATTCAAGGTCCAGATTTGAATACCATTGGTATAAAGTGTAATGTAATGTAAAGGTGAATGGTTTTGTAACATTCTAAAAGGAGGTACCTGCTAAGAACCTGCCGTGAATACCATAAGCCCTACACCCCCGTGACCGCTTCTATGAACGTTTTACCACAGGTTTAAATTTATCTTCTGCTCTGGCTTTCAATTTCCATGTGAACTGCTTTTCCCTGTATCTTGTCCTCTGTCATTTCCTCCTACATCCCGGTTGTCACATGTACTCTTTCCTAGGTCATCCTATGTGCTCTTTCTTCCATTCTTCTCTATTTTCCTCTGTTTTTTGTGTGTGTATTCATAGCTTTCACTCTTCCTGTGTGAGACAGAGGTGACAGAATGCTGATAAACCGACGAGAGGACGATGTGTCAAACCTCTGCTCTGCTGATGATGACTTCCTGTCCGAGCTGTCTTCCTCTGTCTCTTTCGTGCTCAGAGAGCCGGGAAAGACGGTGGCAGTCAGCTGCCGCTCTCGCTATCGGCAGCTGCAGCTGCCCTAGTGGAAAGATGAGAAGATCTGGGCCACAAAACCCAAAAGCCTGGGCGTTATCCTTTGGCTAAAATGCCCTTCAGTGGGGAAGGAGAGAAAGTAACAAATTAGCTAGAGGAAGCACGTTCAAAAGCAGACAGACGAGTGGGACCTACCAGGATGATGTAGGATCAGGCAGCGGGGAAGGCAGCAGAGAGGGGGGGCTGTCATGTAGAAACATTGAAAACAGGCCGGGGTTGTCAGATTTCAGATTTACAGATGGAGAGGCCTAGCGATATCCCCCCGCGCTTCAGGACACAGGCTGGCTCTACAGTCCAGTACAGGTGTTTCCTCTATCAAGACTTGAGCAAAAATGTAACTTTATCCTGACCATCTGTGATGATGTGTGTCAGCTTCCTCTGCTGAGGGGTTTCTATTTATAAGATTACAACTGATAGCAGCACCGACAGCTGACCCTTCTCGTGCATACATATCTATAGACATATTGACATTCAGTTGTCTATGCGTGTTCTGGACATGCTGTATTATAACCAAGCAGCGATTCACTATTTACCCTCCAATTCTGTAACAGGCTCCTTGTCCAAGTGATGACAGTTAGATTGCTCAATGCACAAATTGATGTCAGATGTGTGAATAACTTCAGTAAATCATACCTAAATAAAGTTTTCTCCCATATTAGCTATCAGTCGAGATCGCATTCATGTGGTAAAAGGCATACAGGGATATCTCTGCTGTGCACGGCTGTGTTCCGCACTCCCACGACACGTCTCAGGCCAATGTGAGCGGTTCTGAGTCCCCTTGGTGCGTGGACACCAGCGGTTCTCCACACCATTACGGGTGCACATGCTGCCGCTGGATGAGAACACTGCTTCCTTCCAACACGGGCCTGCTTTTGGCCCTTGGGACGGGGGGGCAATCACAAGCAGGAAGCATGGAGCTCTCCTTCCTCTGGTGGCACTCCAGGGACTGTCATCTGCTCAGCGTGCTTTAATCTCTCATCTGGAGGCAATCTATTCCAGTTTACACAACCATGGCACCATTTACTGTAATAGGGAGCACAATTAGCCCTGGCTGGCCCCTATCACGGGAGTGTGTGTGCCTGTGTTGCACCAAAGATTCTGTGTTTTGCGTATGTTGTACAGGGAGCAGCTCAGTCACTAGCGTTGAAGACTGAAGAGTTAAACCGAATGTCATGTCATTTCAGTGGATATTCCCCTCACACTGGTTCAACAGGGTGATGTTTTTAAACTGACACAGAGAATAAGACTGATGGCTCCACTTGTCAGTTACAAGTAGTTTCGAGTTTCACCGAATTCTGGATCACCTTTTTGTTTGATTTGACCTTGACAAGAAACAGCTCCAGCTGGAGAGCATCCGCTCTGGAGAGGAAGACCTTGCACGGCCTCTCACGTTAACTTCCTCCAAATCCAGATGCTTCTTTCACTCCTTCAACAGACAGTAATGTGACAAATCTGCACCAGCCAAGTGCCTTAAAAGGCGTTTAGCGTAACACTGATGGGAGACAGTACGAAGTGACGACTGAAGTTCCTGAGGTAAAATGTTTAATTATACATATTCTGTGATAGTGAAAGTGGTGTTAATAAAGTGATAACAGTAGAATTATAAGAAATTATAGAATGCCTGAATATGTTTTAGCCTCACTAAATCTTTTGTAATCATTCATGATGGACTTCATTTGAGATTCTGAAACTAAAGTTCCAATGTCATCATGTCTGGTTGGTGTCAAATCTCTTTTTCCGTCTCTTCCTGTCAATGGCAGGCCCAAACACTTTCTCAAACAGTTTTAATCAAATTTGAATTGAGAGGAGGCTGACAGCCTAGTGCTTTGCTATAGAACTGCTCTGTTTTTTGACACTATCCATATAGGCGTTTTCCATATATGATGTATTATTGGGGGAAGTTGAAGTGTGCATGAATCATAAGATATATGACATAGGAGGGAACACCCATGAAACAGACCTTTATCTTCGAGAATACTGGGAGGAATTGTTCCGTATTTTTCAGTCCAGACCTCATTAAACCTGTTGTTTTGTATCATTTATAATTGCATAGCAGTTTAGTTTCCATTTTGTTTGCTTTTCTGTTTTCTTGAAACCTCCTAGTCTATGTCACCCTGACCCCGATGGCTCCATGCTTCCTTGCTTTGGTCTGTGCACTCTCTGTGTACCTTGTCAAACAAGGACATGTGAATTACATGTCTCATGGAATTTCCAAGTCTCATGGAATTTCATGCCAAGTCTCATGGAATTTCAGGGACTCTCACTTAAATCACGGAATTCTCAGCAATACATGCAAATGAACATGGACCTCAATGGAACACCACTGATGTTGTTTAGAAGCAGACATTTTCACTGGTTTCAGTGGAGAGGTTCAGTAAATATCGTGCTGATCTAACTTTTGTATGGTTTGATTTAACACATAACACATGCACTAGTAACTCACTTAAGGACAAGACCAGGACAGTGACCAAACCCAAGCATGTCAAGCAAAGGATGGACCGTAATCATTTTTCTGAAGGCATGGTGAAGATGCGCACATCCAAAACACAGGGAAACAAACCCTAAAGACTATGCTACATTGTCACAAGGAGATCAAGTCTGGCAGACTGGCATGACAGTGATAGTGATCATGTGTAGCACTCCTTCGTTTACATTGTCTGTTTATCACTTTCATTACATTTCATCGTAGTTCAATGTCACATCAACTTTCTGTCTTAATTATTATTATAGCATAGAAACAGTGGAATTGAAAATCTTTACACACTAAATCAAGTTGGAGTAATATGTATATATTTTGCGCTAGAGTTGATGGAAATGCTTTTCTATGTTTTTAAGTGTAAGTCTATATGTCTCACAATTCTTTTCTTGTCCGAAATAAATGTAAATGCACCATAAAATCTGGCGTAAATCAAATATGTTTAAAAGTCACAGAACGCAGTTTTGGTTCTCATCATTTTCTTTCTCCAGAAATGATTAAATGATCACCTCGTAACACACCCATAACTTCTGGATCAACCTTAATCTTACTCAGTCTCTTGCAGTGTATGTGGTTCCCACGAGCCCAGGAGGAACGGAATAATTGGATCATTGTAAAAACACGCTGCTTTCAAGTCATTTAAAAATGTGTCTGAACTGTAATGCACACTCTCAAGCTCATTTACGTGTGCGGGAATGGGAGCTGCTACGTGAGGCGCTCCACATAGCCATGACAATCTGCCAAGTTTTTCGGCACGGCTTGCTTTCTGAAGTACAGCGCCAGGAGGTGCCAGGTGACTGCTCTCTCATGGCCGGGCTGACCTGTGGCATTCAGGTCTCCCTGTAGTCTGCCTCTCCCTGGCCCTCTAACACTCGCTCACCAAAAATCATCCCAGAAACGCAGCCAAAAAAGAACCTCAGAGGGGCCAGGTAAAATGCTGACTCGTAGACCGCATAAATTATAGCACAGACCTCTAAAGTTCCGTTGGGTTGCGTCTCACATGCTTTCTCACAGGCTTACAGGAACGATAAATCTGATTTAGTAACTAGAGGTTAATATGAGTACGTTTTGCGTAAACACTGAATGCTTCACTATGCCTGTTTTGGTTGAAAAGAGGTTCTGCAATCACTGTGACTATGCTGTGTCATTTCCAGTGTCATTTCCCTTCCCCCTTCAAGAAGAAGATGTTTTTGATGTCATACATATTCAGGGGCCCGTACATGGTTATGACATACACACTCATGGTCATGACATTGTGATATTAGGTCACAGACCTCCATTACCTGAGCTATGACAGAGGAATTTCACAGGCCATTGAATCATGGCATCATATCAGTCTGTGGCTTTTAAGATTGTAGTTTAAATTTCCCACTTAGGGTTAACATGTAAGCTACCTCGATAGCTGTATTCTTTGAGCCCAAAGCAAAAGTGTCTGCTAAAGGGAGAATAGCCAATGAGAAAATAAATAGCAGAATTTTAGGCCAAAGGAAACAGACTTTGAACTTAAACAGACACTATGTTTATAATGCGATGCATCTCAGTCAGTTGTCCTGGCTCAAGACTCTGGATCTCTGTGTTGTCTTGTACCGCCCACTTTATATGGTTGTGCTTTTACTGTATAATAGTTGCACTTTTATCTTTAGACAAGTTGTTGTTCAACTGGTTTTAAAGGTTTTAATATGTTTTGTATACCATCAGACTTATGCAAATCTGTAAGGTTTGATGCCTATATTGCTACTAAAGTAATAACTCAGTCATCACATTTTGTCTAATGAATCCTTATTCCTATTTGTAATCACAATGTACATCCACATTTCACGTGTGTTTCACATTTTTAAATCTTAGTGTCTTCTCTAAGCATTTGTAATCATCCTGTACCTGTGAACATGTGGTCTGTTTCACGTTTCCTATCAGTCTGAAGATCTCTGACCTGTTACTTGTTTTAATTTTTTGCAGTGTTCTCCCTCAACCACAATAAACAGCACCTCTAAAGGTAAGAATATTAACATGCCTACTGGAATAAATCTCAAACATGTGACATTGTGACATTGGCTTGGCTGTGTCAGTAATTATTAGATATAATATTATTGCAGAACGATTATACTGGGAGTGATCCTGCTATATTAAGGAGCCTTTGAAGTTATTTTAGCACATTTAGTCGTATTAAGAAGTCTCTTGTGGCGTTAACTCTTCCAGGCTGCCAATCACCTTTATTGTCAGTTGCTCATATGAGTTCAGGACGAGTTTCAGTTCATTCCTGTAAATTCGAAATTAAACTGTGCCAGTGGCACGTTAGACTCTCACGTTGGCCAACTGTGTCATGATGAATGTTCTTGCCTGTGTCATCGTTAAAGGCCCCGTGGGTTCTGGGTTTGGGTTCTGTGCTATCAGAGGGTGTGACTCTAGATGCACTAACTCGTGTACCTATACGCGTGTGCGTTCTCCTAGTAAACTCGCAGCTGGACCTGAGGCGACCATCCTACTCCTGACACTTTCTTTCAGACCTTCATTTTTATTCATGGAACAGATGAACGATCTTCACTTGTTAACCTCAAAATTCCTTTTAAGCGATTTGTCTTCATTCACGAGCGGGTCGTCAGACGACCGAAAACTACGGAGGGTCTGTTTTCATTGCTCGGTGGAGTTTTAGAATGTCGAAGATGATTAGCAGCTTTGAAATCCCATGTTCCATCTCTCTAATTCACTCTCATGTTACTCTCATGATAATGGGGAGTCAATGTAACTTAGAAAGGAAAGCTGGAAAAATGAATTCCTATTATGTTCACTAAACTCACCTTTGCCATAATATATACTAATTTGTTTGTGTGTTCATTCGGATGTACTGGTATGATTTGAAGTTTTAGGTGTCCAGGTTCAAAGAAATGATGTGCAGTGACAGAAATATTTGGAGAGTTGTTCAAATAAAGCTGGCGTTAATGTAACTCATACTTCACTGTGAGAGGAAGAGCCGAACGTACTGACATTTTTCCAAACCACTTAAGAACTTTTGTAACAAAAATGGCAAAGTATCTCACTTCCAGCCTGAATAGAAAATGAAAATAAAATTACATTTAAAAAAGAAATCAAACACAGGTCAAAGGCATAATGTAACATTCTAACCTTGCATGCAGCTTAGTATCCTGCTAGAACTCTAGACGTAAAGAAGAACATTCCTTGAGAGAGCTCACAAGTGTTTGTATGAAAGTGTGATCGGTAAACTGAAACCCTGCCAGCACCTTTCTCGGGCTGGTGGAGACCAAGCTAACAAAGCACACAGTGACTGGGTAATTGCGCAAAGAATGTCGAGAGTAATGCTAATCCCGTCATCAGCTGCGCGTGAACCTCAGTGATCGCCTGTGGTGTGCCACCACGTTAACTCGGACCGCAGCTTTTACTGGCCCTTTAATCTTTGCCTTACTTTCCTTTGTTTGGCCTTGTCCCAGTAATCCTGTTTCAGGAAGTGTGGGGGCGGAGTTTCTGCCGTACCATAGAGAAGCTGGTTGAGGTTGTGCAGGAGTACCCTGGGGAGGTGGAGCACATCTTCAGCCCCACCTGTGTGCCATTGGTCCGCTGTGCTGGTTGCTGTGGAGATGAGAACCTGGAGTGCCACCCCACGCTCACAGCCAACATCACTATGCAAGTGTGTCCTAGCAACATGACCGTGAAGTTTACTGGTTATGCCAGAAGCCAAGAAACATACAACTACGGCCACTAGTCGAAATTCAGTGTAAAAAAAATCTGTAAGCTGTAGGTCAAGCTGTCAAACTGTATGTGTTTAACACTGAACATCTTTAGAAAGATTATGTTAATAATAGTCTTTAACATATGAATATTGTAGACAATACACTATCCACTGAATCCAGCTACCTTTTGTAGTATTGACTACAAAATCTTTCCTAATCTACAGAGGAATGGCAAATTAATGCAGAATGCCAGCTATGAAATAAAGAGCTGCTGACAGGTTAATTGAGCAGTATGTCTGCAAGTTAAACATGTCCCGTAGATCAAGGGCAGTCATGCTCTGGACAGCGGCCCATTTTTTTATCGTTCAAAATATAAGTGCCATGTCACTTAGTAATTTCGTATGTCATTAACTGCATTAAAGTTCTCCCATATTTATTGCTGTTGTTGGTCGTGGCTCCCGAAGGACTGTTGCATCATTACCAAGTTTGAAGATGATATACATTCTTTTCTTTTTTTTTTTTTTTTAATACTCTTTGATATTCATTATTTCATTATATTATGTAGTCATATTTTTTTTGTTCGTGTATATCTATGGTTCTCACAAAGTACATGATCCCCATGAGTCTGAGAAAAACTGTTCTACATCATCATTACTTAGCCAATCAGAATTACATCTTATCATGGAGCTTTTGCATTGTTCATTATTGCACTGATGCATGATTAATAAAGGATGCAGGGTTAGCACTAAACAACCATCTGTGGACCTTCAACACTAGAGTAAAGAAAGCAATGGTTTCAACCTATTAGAAGCCTTGATGCGTAAGAAATAATTGTTCTTTATCTATTTATGCAGTTATTAAAGCTGAAACCAGCAGAGCAAGGTCGGGAGTATGTAGAGATGACCTTTGTGGAGCACAAAAGCTGTGAATGTAGGTAAGGAGAAGACAACCTCTCCACGTGGTTTGTTCTGTTCTTCCTAAGCATAATTCTCAGTAGTGACAAAAATACTGAAGCACCACCAAACATTTTCCTGAAGAAAATGACCTAAAAATGCATCTTTGTGTCTCTCTGGTTTCCTCCGTGTGCCGACGGTCAGACTAAGAAAGCCCGCAGTGAAACACGACAGGTAATTTTGCGAGCAACACTTTCCTAGCAGACCTACAGTTCCATTCACCTTGAATGGCTTGAGCTTTCCTTCTCATTTTCTTCGTAGGCGGAGGCCAAAAGGACGGGGAAGGAAACGGAAGGAGAAACAGCGAGTAAAGGACTGCAATGGGTGAGAAACCCATTGAGAACCGGCAGGCTGGAGAAGCAGGGTGGAGGTCCCACTTATGAAGTCATGATGCAGTTTGAGAACCAGGAACTTATAAGGACTTACAAATACAAACTGGCACAAAATGCAAATGACTTAATGAAGTAACTTCGTTAGGTTGCAGTTGTCGGCTTCAAAAAGAGTGCTTGAAAAAGGAAGATTGAAGTGGGATTTCTGAATGTATGCTCTTACCTGATGATCATCTTACCATCTTCTCTTCCAGGTGTCAGCCTCCTCGAAGATAAACCCAGCTCTGCCCTGTCCTCTGCTCATGCTGTGCAGCTAGCCACCACCCGCCCATCCTGCTCTTAATGGATCCTGTGTCACCTCCACCGCCCATGTCTGAGATGAGGCACTGCCACAGTGACACGAAGGTCACACTAGCCACCAGGGGACATTTCATGTACCGGAACCGCCTGTTGTGAGGTGACACCCTCTGACATGCTTCTGTTTGGAAGCACAGTGGGGAACCAAATTCAATGTCTGAAGTAGGAATTAGTCTACAGGACACTGGCTATAATTTTCAATATGTAATAATAATAAAATATTATTGTTGTTGTTGTTGTTATGCTTATTATTATTATTATTGTGGTGGTGATTATATTATTATGGTGGTGGTGATTATTATTATTATTGATATTAGTATTATTCTACACTATACATTACATTTCACTACTTTTTATTTATTGCTTGCAAACCAGTAAAAGCATATTTTTGTTAAGACTGACTACTCTGCTGATGCTGTATAGCATGAGTACAAATTGGGATTTTTGTCCTTTTTTTATTTACAGACAGGCAAACCAAACTCACGAAAGACAGTTGGTTATATTGGTAAACCAAAACCAAAAATACTTTTGATCTTTTATTTGTGTTGTGTCATTTATTGAGACAAGTTTTCAATAACAATTGCAGACAATTCCTTCTTGGATGTATAATAACCACAGGTTACAGGTTACAGGTTACATGCACTCCTCTAACTGGTTTTAATTCTTTGACTTGGCCAGTTTGAGGATAAAAAAAACAAAAACATGTATTTTGAAATCCAAAGCCTTCAGTAAGTCCATGATATATATGGATGTCGTTAATGCTCTAATGCAGGACTGGTGTGGTTAGTTCATTGACAGAGACATGCTGACCTCTACTGGTGTCAAGAATACAATTCTTGTTACATTTTAAAATAGAACTATACTGCTGTATTGTACCCACTTACGATCTACATGGTAGCAGTTCATGGAACAACTGATGAATTTAAGAGTGTATTGTATGCTGACATTGTGTTCGGATATGTTTCAATTGACAGTCTATTATTATTGTCCATTAAAAGAGCTGCATAGGTCAAGAAAAGGTTAGAACTCAACCTCAGAAACTAGATGTGCTGCTACTAGTACTGTGTGTGGCCTCTGAATGAACATGAAACATGAAAGCAACAGTATCAGTTTTACACTGGGGGCATTAGACTTATCAAAATTAATGTGCAAATACTCATTTATAACACTCTGGCAAAAAAGGATTATACTATACTTAAACTGACAGCATTTACATTATGTTGCTGAGTAGGAACCTGATATCTTTTGGCCATTGGCTTCTTTATAGCTCAAGAGATATTTGTTCAGTTTTCCATGCAAAAATGTTTTATTAACAACGAGGGTCAATAATTATGAAGTTGTTTCCAGTTATGAATATTGTATATATGATATTGATAAAGTATTGCTATTGTGCCACTGTTAATAAAGAGATACATTATCTAGGTTGCTACTCTTTATCGCTTTTCTTTCAATAGGAGTTGAATGTTTTGATCCGTTTTCAAAACATTGGCATCAGATTAGATTATGTTGCAGCGCAGGTTTACACACACTAAGTTATTGGGCTATGTGTATATATTGATTAGGAGCAGAAGACACAAAATATGTTTTAAGGTCACAGCTTATAGCATCATATATCATATGCATAAACTTGTTTACACACACCAACATGTAGGGGTTCGATGTTTTATGTCCATGAGGGGTTTACTGTAGAAAGTTGCTGAGGGGACGTTTTGCATGCATTATTTCTGATGCCATGCGCGTGAACAGAGCGGAGAAGGTCGGAGGTGCTGAAAGCCCTTATTTCGAGTCACGTTCCCAGTCGCGAGGCTGGCATTTCCGCACCAATGACAGCGCAGAATGGAAAACGGAAGGCGGATCTTGCGTGCTTAATGAGATGACGTTGGGACTGTTTCCCCGGAAACGATAAGCACCAGCTGACTGGAACGTCGCAAAGTCAACTGCCCAGACGTATTGCCCAGACGTATGTTGCACACTGCAGCTAGCAAATACATGCCTGCATCTTTAGTTTAGTGTAACGTGGTCGGTCATTGAAAGCGGTCTCGGTGAGGAACATTTGAAAGCAACATTTATGTAAGTATTCCACGGACGTGGTACTTGCACTTGTCTCGTGTTTGGCATCGTGTGTTGTCGCCACAATTGTGCTGCGTAGGAGAGCAAGCCTGTTTATTTATGCTGATCTGGACTAAACTGCCTGATGCCATGTATCAGTCTCCCGTATATATCTATACAACACATGCATACAAATATGTCCATCCGTACGTACTGTTGTGGACTTACACAATATATGTTCAACGTTCTTTTATACGTTATTATGTGAAACACGTGGGCTTGTTTGCTATATGTATGTTCTTGTAGTCACATACCAAACATACAACTGAAACATTAATTCATGCATGTATTTCACATGTATTCAAACGTAGGTTACTTGTGTTACATAAAAATAGCACGTTTACATATATGAACTACTATGTGTTTTTTATATGCATCGTTTCACTTGTAACCTACGTGTTATAGATTTGTATGCACTTTACTCATGTCTCACATGTGAATATATGTTACCAGTGTATGTGCTGATATTTCATCTGTGTTAGCCTTTATAGATAAATGTTTTACTTGTCTTTGTATTTGATGAGTTTTTGAGAACACCATAGTACATATGTTTGTTTCATATGTGAGCATTTTAATGGTCTTAACAGCGCTTCATGAATTCTTTATCCAATTAAAACACTTATTTGCAAACTTTAATGTTTCTACTAAATTTTAGTGTCTACTAAATTAGTTAATTTTGCAAATGCAAATTATTAACTGTCTAATCATTACTAATTAACTTACTGGTGCTTGTGTTTTCCGAATAGCAGCTAATGAAAGCCAACTTTTCGTTGTCACACGTAGAAAGCCACTAAGTCGCTATTAGGATCTGTTCCGGTAACATGAATCCTCTTCCTTCTTCCTGTTTGATGCATTTACTAAAACCTTTACCTTTAAGGCCTACCAATGGACTTCGCCTTCATCTCCTGTAATTGAAAAGAGAGAAAAGGCAAAAGATTCCCAGAAGAGTCTGTGCTACCATGGCAAATAAACAGAAGGTATCTGGCTCAGGGATGGATAGAGATTCAGGTTTCTCAGGTTGGTTACTGGCAGCTGTTCAGTCTGCCCTACCTGTTACATGTTTGTGTGCAGAAGAAAGCAGTTAGGATCCCCTTCGGTGATGCCAATTTTTTACAGAGTTAAAAAGAAAGTAATTCATGGATTCACCATTTTCACAGACTTCTTGGTTTCTGATTGTCAAGTTTGTTTTAAACGTATAATGAAAAATTAAGTATAGTATATTTATATACTATATTAAGTATAGAAAATTAAGTATAGGTTAGTACTAGGAGTTTTACATGTAGTCTTGACATTACCCCGTTTGATTTTGTTTAGATTGCAGTTCTGGATATCTCAGCGCAGTGGACCAGACAGAGTTTGAGGATATGGGGTCTAGTACAGCATCTACACGAAGCATGCAGTCAGCTCCACAGCTACCTCAGGTGCCTGGGGCTTACCAAGGTGTCTCTCCCATGATCGTAATGAACAATATCGTTCTCAAGCAGGTACAGTACAGTACACCTGACCATTCAGGTCTATTTGATTCAGAAATGTCATTTTGATGCTTACTACCAAACCTGACCGCCAGCACCAAACATATTTTATAATCGGCCCAATTCGAGTAAGTCTTTCTGTATAAAAGAGGTGCTGCCATAAGTTATAGGAAAATGGATTCATAATAAACATATGGTGCCTTAGAACAATATAAAATACTGAAAGTGTTGACTTTTGTCCATCAAAATATTAGACTCAAAGATCAGCAGTCATTGTCATGAGCTAGATGAAATTAAAGGTTCAACACAATGAAATGAGTGAGATGAGCTGGAGGTTGAAAACATGTTAAGGTTGATATACTTGGGTACTTCACCCAAGCACCAAGCTGGGCAAAAATGAACTATTAACAAAGATAAACACTACATTAACCTCTGTTTCCTACAGACTATAAAGTATATAATTATATAAATTATTGTATACAGGGTAAAGTGAACAACATTATAGTAACTTTCTTGGGAAACCAGAGAAAAAACACAATAAACAAGAGAACACACACACATACACACACAAACAAACAAACAAACAAAGAGTACTGGGCTTTCTGTTAGCATAATCCCTTTCTTGGGAGAAACAGGTTTTGCTTTTCGTCTGTTCAGTTGAGAGAAGCAGGGAATGAAATAGACATTGAGTTAAAGAGGAACAGGTGTGCACAATGCTGGTTGCACAGCTCCTCCCTCTGGCAGGGGCACCTGTCTGATGACTGGGTTTGGCAGGCGTATGAACATTGTTGGGAAACATTCATACTATACAAATAAACCTAGGACAGCGATTTTATTCCCATACTGCTACGATGCTTCTGGGATGCTCACTGCACTTTACTTAACACACTGTTGAGTCCCTTAAGTATCACAGCTAACCAATAGCTTTTTAGTTATATTGCTATAAACATGTAATGTATTTATCCTGTATCTAAGTGGGGTTGTATGGGGTTCATTTTACAAAAGTAATAACAGGTGGTTCTCCTTTGCAGTCCAATTCTGAGACACCAGCAATAAAACCTTGGGGTTTCAACTCATCGCTGGAAGTAATTCCTCAGTCACCAGTGGTTCTTCTCCAGCCAGTAGTACCAAATGGCAGTCGTGCCTCTCAGAAATATACCAACCAGAAAAGACAATCCAGAAATTACATTCCCATCCTAAACTCTTTTCTGAAAATTGCCCCGCACCCTGCCCATGGGCCCAGAGAGGTTGGCCCAAGCGCTTTCCATAGGAGCAATTCAGGCCACAGCCATGGAGGAAAGTATCGACGGCATCGCCATAACGATAAGCAGTCTCGGTGTCTTTCTTTGAAGCAGAGCATCTTTGAAACTGCCATTGCTGACAGTAATTCTGTTGATCCCCATAGCTACAGTCATAGAGTTGGCAGTATGGATCTGGAAAACTCTTTGACAAAGTATCCTAGCTTTATAGAGCCCAGTGCCACAGCCAGTCAATTCTCTGTCTGCACTGAAAGCTATCCTTCTGCTTTACCTGAGGAGAGCCCTAAAACAACGTTGGATTCCAGCAATGATGCAGAGGGCTCTCCGGTGGCACTCTCTCCAAGCTCCAGTAAGCACAAGCGCTTCTGCAACACGTACAACATTTTGAACTGCTCAGGGCTGCTTGGGATTACACTGCGCACAAAGGAACTCATTCGTCAGAACAAGCGCTCCCAGGCCCAGCTCCAGAAGCTGCGGGCCCATACACATCTCTTCCTGGAGGCCGTGAGCAGCGGAGATCCCCAGGTGTGGGCCAGGCTGCAGCTCGCCCTCCAGAACCCTTCTTCGGAGGACCCAAAGGAGGACATGGTGGGGAGCGCACTGTTTTGAGCATCGGCAAATGTTGTCCAGGATTTGTCTTTAATCTGCCCTCAGTTAGGCCAAACATTTTCAAGCATAACCATATAAAACCTTTAAAGACTACAGGGCAGGGGAGGGTGTGGAGTGCATTCTGGTATAGATGGTGCATTTGTCCCACTTCCAAACCTGTCCCATCTCTAGTCCAGGGTCTCTTGCAGTGAGGCAGGACGGCCTGTCTTCCTCAGTCGTGTGTCTGCTTGGCTGGTAGTCCAATACTTGGAGTCCAGGGGCACTGAGATGCTCATGAATAATGTGGCTAGTCATTAGAATAGTCAGCTCATCTCCTTGACTGAGAATGGCTGACCGTTTTTCTTTGCTATGTTTAGCAGCCCCAGACTGTGTCTTACTTGTTTCTCTTGTTCTATATTCATATTTGTTATTTCATGTTAGGCTATTTTTCTCCTAATATTCATAGTAAATACTGGTCTTATGGACTGTAAGTGTTACCATTATCCTTGATCATCTCTGAGAACAGAATAGATAGAAACAAATATATAATGTGTTTTCCTTTTAGAAAGTCTATACTGCCTTAGACATACAATTTCTGGTGGTTGTGTTACTGCGCATCTGAAATAACAGATGCTTTCAAATGGTTAAATGGTGTTTAGACACCATAATTTCAGTGTCTCTAGCAAAAAATATTGGTGTTTGATGATAGTTTGATGACCAGGTGACCCCATCCTCCCCTTTTCTCCCGTGCCTACAGAACAAACGTCTTCAACAGTTTCCACACGTTCCTTTCAATGATGGAGAATCTGTCAGTCACTGAGAACAAAAATGTCTAGATGGGCCTATATGGGTAAATGCCTTTATCACATTCTGCAGTGTATTTACTATGGCTCATGGGTGAAGTGTGAATTGCAAGTGGGCCGTATTGGTACATGATGGTATAGTAAAGGACTTATGTGTAGTCTGTCAATATCATTAATATATTACAAAGAATAGACAGTAGTGCTTTTGTCCTGTTGATAACTGACTTTGTAAATAGACAAGTTATTCATACCTTTTTATTATTGTGTCTCAACAGAATTGGCACATTTTCAAAACGGATCGTAAGGCCTGTTTTGTAAATATTTAAAGAATAAATGTTGTCAATCTGTATACTGGTTTTCAATGTACCATTTGGCACCAAGGCATGCATTGCATTATGCATTATTATACTTTACTAAACTACATTATATCTTACTAAAGTAGATTATTTATTAATATATCATATAGCAGTGTCAGCAAATTTACAAGTTTACTTACGTGATTTATAATAACATACAGTTTAAGTTTTGAGGTCGCAGTTCAACCTCTTAGACTTCAACGATTCATTTAGGTAAATTGCATCACCATGTACATCTCACTGTGTAGATATGGAGTATACTTAATAAAGATTATGTTAAAATGTCTTCTGATTTCCATTGTGACTTTCTTATAGTTTGTTTGATTTGTGTAACCAACTGTCATGGGATTCAGTCCTTGTAGGCATTCAGTAAAAGTGCTTTTATGGTATTAGGTAAATACAGCTTGTAGAATGGTGTCAGTTGGAATGCTGTGAAACAGGACAACAAAAGCATTGGAGCAAATCCACAAAAATGTAATAAAGGCTTTACTTGTAAAAAGAACTACGTTGGTCTGGACACTCATGCTTAAAGGTTTTGACGAAGATATCGACCAATATGATGTGCAGGTTCTTAGAATTCTCCATCCCCTCGGATAAACTGTTGACAGGAGAACTTGGTTGTCAGTGTGGGGTCACTCTGGGATCTAGGATGTCCTCCACAGGTGAAAAGTACTTCTACTCGGGATGATATGTGGTGTCATCAGACACTTTTGTTTAGCCGGCACATTTCAAGTCCATGTGCAGACACTACTAGCCTTATGTCTCTTGTTCATAATTCATAAGAATGATTTATGACTCTGTAAACCATAACTTCCATTATTTTACTTATTGCTATACGCATGTGGCTCAACTACCTGTAGCTTTAAATGACTCAATTACGGGGATTTTTTTCTGCAGGTAATGTCAGCCTTATTTTGACCTGGTCTAGGCTCCAGCTGTAACTGAATGGGTGAAAAAATAACAGGTTATATGGGTAAATATGGTAATGGAAAAAACGAAAACAGAACATCAAAAGATATCTTGGAAGCTCTCATCAGCTACTCCAGCATCGTCAGGAGCAACCTTGTCCTTCATCACCTCATGCAACACAGAGCACAGTTTACTTACAACTGATAACAGCAGCAGGGAATGGAACATTCATAGCCTCCGCTACAGCACAGATGATGCTAAAGGTTGCTCTAAAAAAACAAACAAGAGCCTAACTTGCCAGTAACTCACCCTACTCCTGCTTTGGTTATTAACAGAACTGTAGTATGCGGGAAAACAATCTAGTCTGATAGCTGTAGCACATCAGTCTCAGAATGCTCCAGTGGATTCAATTGGCAGGAAAAAGTGAGTCTTCTCTGACATCAGGTCTCTGGCCAATTTATACCTTGTAATTTAATAAACTCATATCATGGTGATTATACAGATATTCTAATGCAAAAACAGTTCACCACTTAGTAACTTTCTTTTAAATACTTCTGTTTTAGATTGAAAGGAACCCCCGGAAATGCGGGTCCCCCCATGAATACATAACCCATTCTGACCCCTTTGTAACACCCAGGAATGGGTCCACAATCTTTTCCTTTTTTATTTTCCAAATCCAAAACTGCCAGACTCACAAATAACCCTTCTGTAGCAATAATTTACATTGTCTTGACCCTTTTTCCTGACAAGCTTCGAACATGAGTGATCCTTGGTCGGCATAAAACATGTATCGCCAGTCTCCTGACCAAGATGCCGCAAGAATTTATGCCACTATGGCTGCAATTCCATTCAAGTGATTTTTGTACAAAAATTGCTTTAGCACTTAAAAATGTTGTCAACATAGGCAATGGCCATTGTCGGTAAAGTTCTATCTTAAAAACCCACAGATGTAGATTATAGTGGCAAACACTTCTTCTACACTAAAGCAATTTTTCAAAAGAAAATAATTATCTTGAATGGAAACAACCTCTGATTGCCTAATCTGATAGTGACCATTGTGAAAGACAAATATGTAGTCTGATCCTGGTCTTTCCCTGTAGCCAGTGGTTGTAGGCTGGCTCAACCCTGCATTCACTTCTATTAGGCAGGACTGGAACCTCAAAACCACACAGACAACAAGGAGACCAAGTGAGTACAATTTTTTTTTTTTGTGTGTCCATCAGTTCAGGCAAAACCACCTAAAACACGGTTAGAACCACTTAGCTAGAGGACTGGGTGGCTTGGATGAGAAGCCTCATGACACGACCAGGACATAGCACCCAGTGCAATTATTCAACCACTACATTCCAAAATCCACTCTTCCATTTCAACCCTCTACACCAAGCTCTATCTCATACACTACGATAAGTGACCACTCATCAGAGCACTTTTGAGGTGATGCATGCAGCAGTTTCCCCTTCAATCCATAGGTAGCATCTGTCACTCGACTTATGGCTCCCTCCAAACCACCAATGGTTACACTACATTTTAAAACAGGAGGAAAGTACTGGGTAGCAGTGGGTCCCTAATGCTCCAGCAGGGTGGGCTTGCTTCTGCTGTCTCCCATTCTGCTGCCTACAATCAGACGACAGCGCTCAACCATCCCATTTGATCAGAGAAGTACAAGATGACTTAACTGAGTGAGAAAATAACATCTCTTCCCCATATATTTGTGAGCATCATATATCCCTCATCTTGGAAGATGATCTCCTTGATGCTGTTGGAGCTGTTGGAGCTGTTTCTCTGTATCTTTCAGAGGCCCCTTGTTGATTGTGTATAGAGACGGTGCCCCCTATGGACAGGGTGTAACAGTGCCCCCCTCGCCTCTCTAGTGCAGAGCTTTTATACTTTATACTTATTTGTTAAGCATCTTGAATTACCTTGTGTATGAAATTTAATATATATAAACCTGTTTTACCTTACTGTAATGGCCATATGTTAAACAATAAATGTGCTATTAATGCTGCAAAATAAAACAATAATAATCTTTATACATTTAAACACCTTTCCTTTAGTCTGAAATAGGAAATGTAGTGTGAAAACTGATCAGAGGTGTAAAAAAAAAAAATCCCCAAAAAACCCTACATAAACTTCAATAATGACACACTACATTTCAGGGGCCTGCCAGCAGTGACAATGCCCTGTGGCAGACTCTAGCCATGAAACCAGACAGAAAAACCAGACAGAAAAGTGTCTCAGCACACTCAGAGAGTGTGCTAGGACTTTTGCACAATGGTATAAGGTGGCAGGTCTTTGAGAGGCATCCTGTTAGTGGTTAGTGGTTCATAGTGGTTCAAACAGAGTTCATATGTTTGGAAGTTTACAAAGTGAACAGAGAGGCATTCTGTAAAGTCAAATATCATTGATGTATAGAATCATGAAGCACTGGGGTGTGACACAGAAGACTTCACCGACGACAGTCTGTATAAGGGAAGGAGCATTGGCACTAATATTTTGCACTACCCATAATTAAGGAAAAGTAGTTGGATGTGCCTTGCTGATGGGAAGTGCTTGTGCAACTAATGCTATGGTTCTGGAATCAGGGACACTGGCAGTCACTGAACCAGCATATCTGTATGTTGTAGATGTTCTCAGTGAGCATCTCAGCAAGATTATTGCATTTCTAGGTCAAACCTCTCTGCTATTTCATGCTGGCATTGATGTGCGCTGTCATATGGAGGACTCCAGAAACACAAGCTGCTATGCACACAGATACATTGCCATTTCACAGAGTATGATGAGAGACCAATGTAGAACAAGCAAGATAAAGATGCAAAACAAACAAACAAACAAACTGACAGGAGTGCTAATGACCAGGAATGCAAGCGAATGACACAGGAACTACAGCACAGGCTGTTTCTTCTCAAAGCCAGGTATGAACATCCAGTCTGTAGGGCTGTTTGGCTAGAAATCAAAATGAGGCACAGATGTGCAGAATTACAGAGTCAATACACGTACAGTAGTGGGGAGTGCGGCAATACTTGAGTACTGTAGCTAAAATGCAGTCCTCTGACAGTATGTGACTACTACTTATTAAAAAATGTCAAAAGTAATTCTCCTGTTCAGTTTAATCTATTTTTTTTCTTTTTTTATTGATGATAATCATATACTGACAGTTATGTGTCAAAAACCTACCATTATCTTACAAACTTTCAAACCAGACATTTCTCATTCCTAGAAATTTCACAGCAGAACTATAGCCCTTAAATTGTCACAAATGAATAAACATGTAAATAAAATAAACATATATGTAAAGGGTTTTTTTTCACTAAAAATCCTTAAGAGTAATATAACCCTTAAGAAATATAGAAATGACCAATTAAAATGCTAAATGTTAATGATAACATTGGGATAATACATATGCAATGACAAAATTACACAAGTTATACATGTTGCTCATCTATAAAGTAGAATGGAGAGGTCATGATCTAATAGCAGGAACAGAGAACAGAGATGATTCTGTTAATATAAAAGAAGTGATTCCCCTGTTCCCAAACACCTGATGACCGTAATAGAAACTTATCGTGATGCTCTGATCTTGTCCGGATGTAAGTGGTGAGGTGGGGTGAATAAAGAAACCCGTAGATACTGACTAACAAGGTTTAAAGGCGAAACAATAAGCATGCTGTACAACTGTTCAAATGTAGACATGAACCTCTGTTCTGGGCTACCGCAATGTTACCCAACAGTTTGTTATGTTTCTAACACCTATTATTACTAATTGTACTTTAAGATTTTTAAAAGGCACTCACAGCCATAGAATCACAGGCACTGACTACAAGCACTTAAAGGAGGACTGTGAGTATGCTAAGCATTGGCATATGTGAGGAATATGCTTCAGGATCAAAACAAAAACATCGGTAAACTACATAAACTGCACTTATTAATACATAATGTCATGTCCAGTACAATAAAAAGTATATTTTAAAAATGCAGTATAATTTGCTTCACTACAAAGTGAACATAAATATTAGTCAACGCGAAGTTCTGTATGGGTTTCTAACAAGATGATAATGCCTAAATGCTTTAAAATCATTTGTGATAAGGTTCAGGCCATTTTACACCTCTTTATTCATTCGTGTCTTGTTTGAGAACCACTTTAAATGACGGCAGGTTATCAAAACATCTAGGTGTGACTGTCAAAGTAGTTTTTAAATATATTTTAACAAATTGCAATTTGAACAATAAATTAGTGCACTTTACTGCCTACTATCAGCCTGCATGTACTGAGTTAATGACATAATAGTTGGCCAGTATTTACTAGGCCAGTTGTGTAAGCTTTGTGCTACTTGTCCTTGAGTACATGATTTCACAAATAGTATTCTATTTATTTGTTCTATCTCACTAAAAGATAAAAATAAAAAATCATAACTGCATTTCTATAATGGAGTCCTATGTGATCAAATGATTCTCTAGCACTGTACATCTCTGGTTAAAACTATGGCCTCATTCAGGGCCTTTGATATCATTACCATTTATTTAGCTATCATTTATGGACACTGAGATGTGTTCACTCATCTGTATGACAATGATGACCTAATCTACACAATGACGATCAAGCAGATAACCTAGAAGAAGTCGATATAGTAAACACTAAGGCATTCAAGAAACATGGTCAGTCATGCTTGTGTTCATGGTAACTGTACCAGTTTCCAGGTATGGTCTCCACAGTCTGTACAGGTAGAAAGAGTCCTACTACCCAGCGGGACCCAAACACATCACTCAGGTTGGATCGCCACGTTCCTCTGCTCTCCACCAGCTGCCCTTTGTGCAGCTGGCACCAGGTCTGCCCGCGGGCCACGAGCAAAACCTGTTGGCAACAGAAGCCAGCACTCACCAGGCCGACGCCCAACCACACATAGAGCATGAGGACCAGGAAGAACTGAAGGCCACAGATCATACCTAGAAAAGAAAAGCAAAAAACACCAACAGAGGCTTGTGGAAGCTGGCGGGAAAGGAGACACAAGGTTTTAAAGAAGTTGTGACCAACTCACCAAGGAAGAAGTAACCCGTAGAGAGGGGCAGGAGTGTGAGGAAGGTGAGGGGGTTTTCGAAGGAGATTGAATATTCCACTGTGAGATATGCCACACCGAGCACTAGAGAGTACAGGCATGTACAGGAAGTGTAGATACTGAACATGATGAAGTAACGCATGTTCCTGTTCCCAATGCAGTTACCCGTGAAGAAACAGTGGTGGTCCCGTTTAAGGATAACTTTCTTACACAGCTTACAGAAGTGTCGGCCATTGAGGAGGTAGTGTGCGTCAACTCTGTCCGGACAGTCTGGAGAGCATACTGGGATGACTTTCTCATTGGCACTTTCTGCTGGGAACCATATAGTCATTGAGTAATTACCAAGAGCATTGGTCATAAGGAACATGAAGATGGCAGCGTGGAGCACCACAATGGGACTCAGTGTCAAGCCTGGGGTTTGGAAAATAGTGGGGATGAAGAGGAAGAAATGGAGCACGAAGGTCACCGCCGTCGCAGTGTAGAAGTAGGCTGGCGCAATCGCGTTGAGCATTTGCAGTTTGAGCATCCTGACCAGCATGCCTGTAACAGCTGAGATGAATAACAATGTTATTAGCTCCACGGCACTCCAGGGTGCTGAGATTCCAGGATCATCATCACCTTCATTAGTAGTAGGCTGCGTGGTAATGGCTGTTATGATACTGTTTGCATCATTCAACAACGATGGAGCTCAACGATGCAGCTAATGATGACGTGCCACATTCTCACAGTGCTAATTCAAATGAGATGAATTGGGTGAAACCAGAGAATTGCAACAAAAGGACTTAAGAGTTAAACACTCACTACTTGTATCAGTAAATTCGACTTCATTCACGTACCACAAAGAATGACCTAGAAATACCTCCCTGGCTTATTATTATTGTTGTTTTCTAATGTAAATATTTTTACGGTTTGATCCGCATCTGACTTCTTTCCATTCTGAGTGTATATAGTGTAGCACATAGAAACGCAGAGTTATTTGCGTTTCAATGTATGAAATAATGGTAGAACAGGCATCTTTGCTGTACATCACTGCCTATACATCTCATCTACGATTCCTTTTTATCTGACAGAGCTGTAACAGTTTCAACTGCATAACAGATAATGTCTGTATTTACCTTCTGTAGACTTTTATGAAGAGGACCCTTTTAACTAAATACTACGCTGTGCAGCGTCGTTACCCGGCGCTTTCTAAATCCGATGAGCCGGAGTTCATCTCGCGTAATAAGCAGGGAAATACCTCATTCAGAAAAAAAATAAGAAAATATGGGTTGGCACGGCGATGTGTGCATCTGCCGTGCCATGTTTCCGTTGTCTTTAGATAGAGTAGCACCTCCTGTTGGTGTGGCAACCTTATCAGGACCAAAGCACCATGAGAATGAAAGCAAGCAAGGAAAACTACCCTCGTCTCTCTGGAGTTGCCATTGTAGTTTCCGTTCAACCGTTTTAACTATTTAGGCTAAAAATATTTTACGGAGTACACAGTTTCGTGTTCAAATGTTATTTAACAAGTAGAATCTATTTATGTGCATGGACTGCAGTACACGTGTGAGAATTTTTCTTTCGCCGACAGATGGCAGTGAATTTTAAGATCCTCCCCAGCGCAGTAGTCTATTGCCACTTAACTCCTTAGATATTCCGTTGCTTTCTTGTCATTTCAAAACGCACAGCATGTCTAGATTCCAATATTATCTTATTCCGAAGCAGATACGGCTAATTGTAATCACCCACATATCAGAAGTAAACGCCATGATGATCCCTCAGTCTATGTAACCGATGTAACTTTATAGACAGTCCCTAAACAGATGGGCGCTTCCCTTGTTTCTTGGTGCTGATGCAGACAACCAGAAGCATCTAACCGGACGTAGCCTACACTACAGGAGGCGTTGAAAAGGTGAGCTTTGCTGTTGTCCATAAGATGGAATAAACTGTCCCGTAATAGGCGTGGAGCCCAATTATGTTTGTTCCAGTTCCATTTAAAACGACGTATCAGGCATTGTGTTAATTTTGATTAAGTTGAAGGGCTTTTAAAAGTGGACATATTGGTTTGGCAGTTGTATTTTGGTTTGGTAGCTACTGCAGCAGTGAGCCTGTACGAGAAAGCGCAGATCAGGATGTCGTTTGTTGGCTTGTGTTGACTGTAGTTTTATGTAGGCGAACTAATGAATTCACTGAATATCAATTTCCTGAATCCAATTATAGATTTGCTTGATTATTTGTCCCCTTAACGTGCGCAGATCTCGATGAACAATCTCCCATCTGTCTCCGCTGTTGTATTGTTATTGTAGTGTGTGCGGAAATGTAGCCTGTGTCTTATTCTCTTATTGATGTGAACGCTACAAGACTCGAGTGCTCGCCGACGTTTATTTACGTCGTCAGTGAGAAGTTGAATGTCCGTGGGGAACATGTGATCGGTCAGGTGAGACTTAACCAGGGCGAAATCTCTGAAACGACAGCACCATTTCAGCGTTTTTGTTTGTTGCGCTGATATAACCTGTATAGCCTCTTTGGCCTACACGCACCTTCTTTGATCGTCTGTCAAGTAAATACTACCGTGTAAACATTAAAACCATACATATTAAGTACCACACCCAGGATTTTTGGGATATAACCATGAGCGGTGAGATGTCTGGTTAGCAGTTCGTTTTTACTAGCTCCCGCGGTGTTAGGAGGGGTCGAAGAAACACGTTAAATTGTGTACATGAAGCTGAAAAGCATGAATGTAAAATGAAACTTGGTGGTAAACAGTTATTTGATTTGATAAAATAAATTCCAATTTAACTAAAACAGTGTTGTTGTTTTTTGGTAGCGAATATCACGTTTTATCAATAACCGAAGAGGGTTTCATGAGGGTGTAACAAACCAACAAAAAAGATGATTATCGCATACTAACGAAAAACTAGAGTGGTATATTATTAAATGATCTGAATAATGTTTGGTGTGTATAAAGAACATGTATGGAATGATTAGTGAATGAGTAAACGAGTAGACCATGTCAAGTGTAGCTCCGGAGTTGTTAACCTTGCGAGGCCACTTGGCTACAGAGGTACAGCCTACAGCCCTCACACACGGCAGGCGAGGAGCGCCGAGCGCTTCAGAGCAGGGGCGCACAACTTTGTGATCGACATTTAGGCCAAAGTACCAAAGATCGCTTGAGTTAAATGATAAACTAGGCAGGTAACAAAAATGATTAACGTTAAACGATAAATAAGGCAAGTAATAAAAACCACTCATGTTAAATGAGAAATGAGGCCAGTAACAAAAATGGCTTGAGCTAAATGATAAATGACGCAATACTCCAAAGTTCAATCATTTAATAATGTAGCTTTCAGTTCACTTGCATTTTAATCATGGTTTCTTTTCATCAAATATTTATTTCTACCCTCATGCATAATGTCCCTCTGTGGTGATGAATGATAAAACGTGTGTATCTTTGATTTAAAAAATTATAAAATCAACATTGTTTTAATCAAATAACACTTGATTTTATAAAATCAAATAGCTATTTATCATTCAAATGTTCTTTAATTTGTATGCATTTTTATCAGGTTCTTTTTCATTTTTCGTATAAGATTTCATACCTCCATTCAGGCTGAAGTATTTGTAAGTCAATAGTACAACAAAATTATCCCAGTGCACATGTCCTGATGGCATAATAGCTTCTTAACCAAAACCTCTTTAAAAACAAGTAAATGAATAAATAAATAAACATTTGTGCATGTCATTAATATGTCAATTGCCAGAGCAGCAATTTGGTCTGGACCTTAGGTTCCACGTGAATGAATGACATCTTGAGTCTTTATCCTTGAACAGATCCCATCCAGTTGGCAAAGAAAAACACTTAGTGCCAATTTCTTCAACTTGGATAAAATGGGTTTCTCCTGCTACGCGTAGCTACAGCATACATAGCCTCTCCTAGGTTGACATTTCCTACCAGTCTTGATCAGCAACACTGGTTAAAATGTCATTGCGTTTATGTTACAGTGTTCGCAGTGGTCCATAACCGGGCTGTCATGAATAAAACATTAGAATGCATGCCTGCAGTGCTCCAGTGTGTACAGCTCTTATGCTTGGCCCTTTCATCACTAATATTAGTGGGACGTTGCATTTGTTTCAACTGCCCCGGTGGCCTTACAAAGATGTAGGGAACATTTTCACTGACTTTGGTACCTGTTTGCATTTGCCTTTCTATGTGCAAATGGTTTTCTGTAACATAAATGAGCAAGTCTGTTCCTCTAACCACTCTTCCAGAGCTTGGAATTCTCTTACCCTAACATTTCTGTTCTTCTTTATTTTGGAAAGGATGCATGTCATTTTGCTCCTTTTGTGGTTTTCCTGTTTTACAACCTAAACTATCAAATAAATTATTATTATACTAATTAAAGGATAATAGTACTCTGATGATATCTTTTTACTATATCCTAGCAACAAGACCACAGCATGTGTTTTCTCCTTTTCCAACTCATGCTAAGATTAGAGCATCAAAGTGTTCTCCCCACAATTGGTTTATTGTAGTAAGCACACAGCAGAGAGAGGGAGACAGGAAAGCAGGCTTGATTGATATTTTCCAGTGGAAGTGCTGGGACATTGCTGTGGTGGAGGTTTACAGAAATGGCTCACTGGGGGCGTGTGTGGGTTCTGGCTTTATGGTGAGAGTTTATTGAAATGTGTGTTTAATTGTTGTATTGTAGTGTTGATGTAGATTGTGTGTGTGTGTGTGTGAGAGAGAGAGAGAGAGAGAGAGAGAGAGAGAGAGAGAGAGAGAGAGAGAGAGAGAAAGAGAGAGTGAGATCTTCTTGTTGCCCTTGGAGGAACAGTAATAGCCACCTTTTCAGAAGCTGATATCGCTAATTTATGTTGGCTTGAATGAGAAATAAAGACAACAGTGGAGAATATATGTTGTCTGGTGGGTTAGACTGGAAGCTCACAGACACTTTAAAAAACCCTGCAGATTTCTGACAGCACAATCCTTCAGTTACACAGACAGGTGTAACTATGCTCCTGTTTATCTCCTTTTTGTCATGTGTTAATATGGTTTGCAAGACAAAAGGGCAGAGAGATTGCACTGTTACTGATTTTATCACCTCTTTATGTTTCGAAGCCTTTCAGGAATTTAAAATCACAGTGGTACCACACCCACAATGTGCGCACTGCATTCCTGAGAGCAACCAACAAACAGTCCTAGGAACAATGTTGTGTATTTGGCATCTCTGTGCAACAGATGCATGAATATTTGATGGTGCTCTTGGCAGAGATTGAAAAGTGATACATCCCTCTGCAGTAGGCACACAGCTCATCATGATTTCTCAGCCACAAAAATCATGGGTGGGTGAGGGTAGAAGGGCACTAGCTAGGCTAGTCTGAACACTGAACCCACTCAGGAATTCTGCTGGGAGTCGACTCCCACCAAACAGCATCGCTGCTGCATAGCGATGCTTCTTTAGCACTCTCTTAAAGCATGCCGGTTTTCCTGTAAAGATTTTTTGCTTGGTCGTCCTGAAAAACATATTGCTTCTTTTCTGGGACATATGTTCCGTGTTCGATTTGTTAAAGCAGCTTTTATTTTGCTTTATTTATTATATTCATTTGAATTAAATATACATTTTGTTCTGTAGTGCGCTAGTATTTAATTGGCTGTGAATGAAGTGTGTCCTCAACATTTTATCTTGCTGACTTGCTAATTATATTTATGTAATTTTAGATTTAGGTTCTCAGAAGTTAAAAACGTAACCGAAAATATTTAACCGAACTGGATGGAAATATGCAGGTTTTCTCTGGGCCAAAGGTGGTGACTCTGTTCTCTTACAAGCTGGCCACTGCACTTCTTCCAGTTTATGGAGTCCTATTTCTGTGCTGGTGACTCCCTCTTAAAGTACTTTTTCGTGGCTCTGCTGCCATTGGTCATGTCTGGGATTCCTGTTGTTCTTGTTCACTCACATGTTGTTGTTGTTTGGCTTGGTCCTGCATCATCCATACTGTGCCTTCATTATCATGAGCAAGGACTCAGTCTTCACACATAGATGGAAACAGCACACGTACACTCAGCCAAGCACTAAAGCTTTGCTGTGCCCATCACACTGTTGAAACAGGAGAGCACGAGGCTAAATACATGACACATTTGTAGCTTTTGGCAGCATACCATACAGTTACATTATTGTCATCTCAAGAAGAAGTTATCCAGGATTACAGATTCCTATAGTGAGTGTAATGCATTAGTGTCTATGCCTCAGTGTGTGTGTGCGTGCACGTGTGTGTGTGTTTGTTTGTTTGTTTGTTTTATGATGTGGCTTTAAGCCATATTGTTAATAAGATGTCATGTTTAGTTTCAGAATGTTTATTCTGAATTCAACTTACAAATAAGATCCTTGTATAAAGAGGTTTGGAATAAGAATTTTTTATTAAGAGGATAAGAACGTTTTTAAAGAATCTTCATCACAAGGCTTAGTTTAAGGACTCAGACATTTCTAACTTCACAGTATACAGTCATGCATCACCTTGCTTTAATTGAAAATTAAATCAAGGGTTTATATATGATGTAGTCATCAATTATTATGTTTATCCATTTTTGAGAATTTTAATTGTTTTATCTATTTTTAAGATATTATCTACCTTTCTCCGTTTTATATTTTAAATCTTATATTGAAAACTGAGGCATCAGTCTCCATATCAATCTTGAAAAGTAAGTCAGATGTCAATATGCCGATTTAAGAGCTTACTCATTTCATCCGTGAATTTTGAAATTACGCAGTACGCAACAATCCATTAAAAAAAATCGTTTCTGCAGTAGTGTCATCAGTCCAGAAAGAAAGCTCAAATGTTCTAAACTGTGGCGTTCCACAGTAGATGTAGGTAGTCATACTTCAATAGGGCCCATCCTGTGTCCAGATCGTGTGCTTTGGCAACACTGTGACACTGATCACTGCTGACAGCCAGGAGTCAGCGCACCAGGCTATTTTTACATGCTGTCACATCCAGTCGGCCTTAATTGGGGACAGGCTGTTGGTGGTCCTCTCAGACCCTCAACAATTTTTTTAGAACTATAAAAATCTCATCACCTTTTACCTCAGAATGCTTTTCTCATCATCCGCCATGAGGTAAACTGAACTAACACGAGGGCCTACCGGTGGCTTGTGAAGTGTTGTTTATTTTCAGCTGGAGTGTGTTCTTAAAGGGCCGAGACCTTCAGGTCCAGGAATACCAGTCACGCAGTAATAATCCAAACTCAGTGGGAGCAGTGCTTTCATGTTGGTAGGGCTCTACGTTCTTGGCAAGTTCTGCCTTTCATCCAGAGAAGAACACATTTAAAAAGCACTCGAGGCCTGAAAGTAACAAACTCCATGCCAGTGTTGTGAATGAGATGGCAGTACAGTACCAATCTGCAGACCTTTTCAGGCGTGTGGAGCAGTGTGCCAGGTGTTGCATCCAAACCCAGCCGGCATGTCTTCAGGTCGTCAGTCAGTAACAGTGCAGATTTTCCCAGCCAGCTATTGTTGGCTTCACAGGGGACATGATTGGGCTTAGAAGGCATGGCAAGAGGGAATAACCACATTTCACATCCCATATGTCCCTAAGGCCAGATATAGGCAAAGCTCACATCAACTACTTATTAATGTAATAATTTTTTTTCATAGTCTTATAAGCAAATGCATTATTTGATGGAACCATGTGTATATATAGAGGCAATGACACTACTAACGCCGGGGAGGAAAAAAGTCTCTGAGACATCTGGCAGTAACATCCAGCTGTAATGTTCCGGAAACCGAGAAGCCAAGCATGGACAGCCACAGTGCAGCTGGGGGAATGACGTGGAATCTCATGGACTTCTGTCTCAGACATTGTACCAAATCATTGTTCTAACCATTGCATAAATATGCAAAACATTTGATCTTGGTAAAAAAAAAAACAACATTTATTCACCAAACTTTTATGATCGCTATATGCATGTTCTCTACCAGATCCTGCAACAGTACAAGATATCACCAGTAAAAGAGAATTCCAGAATAATTAAGATTTAATAATTAATAACTAATTGGCCACAAGCGTATTATTTTATAAAATCATTTTTATAAGGTTTGTAACTTATAAGTATGGCCACAGACTACAAAATGGTACTTGGTTTAATAGGTGGTAAGAAAAAAGAAACAGAGCACTCATTTCATATACACATACTCATTTTTGGTGGTTGTTAAGTTTGTCACTTTTTGAAGTGTTATTACCTAGTTAGCTAATAGGTAACACTGATCAAAAATTATTTTGCTTCCTGAAAAAAATACCTGTTTATTATGTCTTTTTGCAAAGTGAATCCAAACATTTTTTTAGAATTTCTCTACTACCCATCGTTGTTTTGTTGCATGTCATTATATACAGTATGGAGAAGCCGTACCCAGGAAAGAGGGTTACCTCTGTATTGTTACACTACTGCTGGACAATGAAGAGGGTTGTTCCTAAGGCCAAATAAAGGCAAACAATCTGACATTTTAGAAGTTGCAAATGCATAGTTTAATAACAGCCTTCTTTATGATTAAGTGATATATACTTCATATAAATTTGAACTGCTCCATCACTTAAAAACCATACTTTTTAGAAAAATTCTAAAACACATTCGAATTCAGTGTGTGAAACAAAATAGAAGTTCAAATTATTCATCCTGTGCTATTTCTGCTCCCCACTGCATAAGAGTACATGTCATAACATTGACACACTCATATCACATTTATCTGTTCCATAGGCTGAAGTATAAAATTATGTTTTAAGTTTGACTTAAAACATACATAGATGAGGCATGTTTGATTTGACCCTTCCAAAGACTTAAAGGTATGAGTAACTTTCTGTTGCATTTGGGATCTAACAAGAGAGCAAAGCTTGTGAGGAAGACCTGAGGGATCTCAGAGTGTTATACGAGGCAGTGGTAGCTCAGTGGTTAAGGTACTTTACTAGTAATTAGAAGGTTGCTAGTTCAAGCCAAGTTGCCACTGTTGGAGCCCCTTAGCAACACCCTTAACCCACAATTGCTCAATAAGAATTGTAAGTCACTTTGGATAAAAGCATCAGCTCAATGCCATGGATGTGTAATGTAAGAATTATGGCCTTAAAAACAAATAATGAAAATCTATATTGGATCATAAAGTGCATCTTCACATTTTTTTCTTTAAGCAGAATCACAAGTGGATATGAAGTCAAGCCCATATACATATGATTCTGTAGTGTGGTTTAAATACCATATCCCACAGAAGCCAGTGGTGAGAGAGGTTTCTGGGAAATTATCTACATCATGGCTTTGGAATGGGAAAAGAATATTAAACTGTGGACAATCATTCAAGTTCAGAAGCCCCGTGACCTTGAGCCTGGACTGGTGAGAAACAAAAGTAGCGCATCTCTCTCTGCAATCCGTACAAGAAACCTGCTGAGGTGACACCAGACAAACCTGAGCTTGGGGAATATGGGCACGTTGAAGTGTCATCTGTGTCTCGTGTTCAGTGATCAAGCAGAGGCAGAATGCCGATCATGATGCTGTTTCATATATGGTAATCACGTGTCCCATAGAAGTAGCATTTTATATTCATCCTGCTGATAATTTGATGGGTGTCTGTTTAATCAATAAATGTCCGTACTGTTATTTATGATTTCTATTTCTTTTGTATCAGTTTTTTCATTCCTTGTCTATCCTACTACAGACTCTTCTGCCTCTCCAAGTAAATAATTAATCTTTAGCTGACAAAGGCATGGAAACATCTGAGGTAGAGGACGTTGTGTGTAACTTAACTGCAGGCTGGTCAAACAGCCGACCCACTGCTGTTTTAACACAGCATTGCCTAATGTCGGTCTTGGAGGTCTACTGCCCTGCAGCTTGTACACATATGCACACACACATGATGCTTGTATTTGTCTGCTACTGATGGCCTTGAATCAGGCATGTTAGTTTAGCTCTGGAAGCTCTGCGGTGGGCTGGGTCTCCAGGACCAGAGCTGGGCACCATGATGATGTGCTTTGAAACGGAACATTTATGAAGTCATCACTTCTTAACCATATGTTTAGGCCTCCTTGTTGTCTCTATATTAATTCCTTTCCTTTTGGAATATCCCATACAAATAATGTTGGGTAATTCTGAACGCCAAAGGCCAAAGGCTCCAAAGACCTCCAAAAAGAGCCCCAGCAGTCAGAACTCCTAGCTGTTAGTCCTTATTTGACCAACACTTTGCACCGCGAACATGTTGCATGATAGCAAAGGAACGTCGCTTCGGAGTATCCCTAGATTACACATTAGCATCATTACCTCCATCTCAGTGAGGAGCATCACCTCCACCTCAACTGTCTTCTTGGCACTCCTAAACAGTGGCAGCTTCATTGTTCCTGCTTCAAAATTCGTATTATTTTTCTTCTGCACTCAGCACCCCATATCTCCAGCCATTCCTCCCCACAGCCCCGGGGTCAACACTACAGCATATATCTACTCCCACGCAATGATGCGCTGAGAACAGCCTTGGGCAGCGGTCCTCTGGCATTTACTATTTATTGCTGACTATAAATCTTATTAATGTTGGAATAAAGAATGACTCTACCAATTTCATAAATCACCTTACAGTTTCAGTTTTAGATCACACAGTTCAATGTAATGAAATACAGTATTCATTGATGTATTAAAGTACAGTATAATGATGAATTGGTTTGAGTGTTAACCTTGCACCACAGTGCTTCCATGCTTCCAAAACTATGGGAGCAGCTCCTATCATTGCAAATACCGTTATCTTTTCAGAAAACAGGTTATTTTCTCTGTAAAACATGGCATTGATAAGGGAGTCAGTGGGTGTGAATGAAGGGTTGGTGAAGTGGCTTTCTGTAATTTTCCACAGGTTAGAGAAGCAGAGAGCAATCATTCAGCCTGGTGGCCTTGTGTTCCGCAAACAATGATTATACATTAGGGTTATAATTCATTTGTGCATCATTGTCTGTGTGTGTCTGTGTGTCTGTGCGCATGACTCACAACCCTGTGGAGCAGATTTGTGTTGGTCATTAGCTCTGTGCAGTAATGGTGCCTGCTCATCTGATTCAAAATCACAACGGATTAATCTGACTGTAAACACTGAATAGCTATTTAGTAGCTCCGTATAAGAAGAGTTTGATTCCTGTTATCCATGCATTTTGTTTGCATTTTTGGATTTCTTAGATGTTTGTTTGTTTGTTGGTTGGTTTGTTTGCACCAGATAAGTGATAAGTAGGAAAATAACTTTTTCTTTTCTTCCTGCCTTATTTTGGATTGTACTGTAGAGCAGTTTTCTTTTTTGATCAGGCTTTCAGGGGAAGTCACTGATCTGCTTAAGCTGCTCATCTTTTCGCGACCTTGAACAGGACATCTGGGAGCTCAGCTTAAATTCTGAATGTGCAATCAATCTCAGGTTGTTGCGATAGCAGCATGCAACCCGTAAAGCGATTTTCCCCGATTGTTCCTGTATCGCTACCTCATGCTGATATGTCCCCGGAACAGCCGTGCTAACCGCACGATTACCGTATGGGACTATAAAAGTCGCTCCAGCCTGCTGTCATCTGTTAGAAAGTCCCCAGGGAGCCATCTGATTGACATTTTGAGCAACAACAGGAAGTGACAACATGGTTACAGTGACTAACAGAGGGGACTGTATGGTTATCATCTAAGTGTGCGTCTGTAGTGCTCCTCCATTTGTCACTCGTTAGACGTGATTACGCAGGAGGGTGAGGATCACCTGAAGAGCCGTTGTCTCTGTCTCCCTGGACGGGGCCTTGCTGATGGCTCATGGGCTGTTTTGGCCAGCTCTTCCCACTGCAGATCCTGTTGCAGGTGCACCAAATCCTGCTCTGAAGCAGTTCCAGACACTTCTGACATCAGGAGAGCAGAGAGCACATGCAGTGAGGGTTACGCAGTGTCATATTTCAGCATTTGACCTGCCATGTCTGGACACTGATGCATAGCATTTTTATTGATTGTGTTATCGCTAGTGTCAGATTGGATGAGAGGATTTTCACCACAAAGCTACCTCAAGCATTTTAAAAATTTTAAAAGTAATGATTTATTTCTTTCCATCAAAAATCTAAAGATATTGAGTTGGTTGAAAAACAACACACTTATCTGATGATTTGTCATGATCTGGACTGTAGCGATTTTTGCTTTTTCCTCTGAGGATTTGTTTACTTGTGTGAGATGGCTAAGATCAGACAACTGGAAACTGTGGAATAGAGTGACACTAGTATGGAAACCAGAGAGCTGAACTCAGACCAGCAAGTATTGCACATAGGAATTGATTTGCAACAAGTCTCTTCCGGCCTCAAGGCCATATATGAAAAACTAAAATTAAAATTTCACTCATAAAGCAAATGGGAAGCAGTGAGTTTTTTTTAAATCCATGGCAACATGTTATTATAATGTAATAAATCTTTTGTGTATGTCAGATATCTAATGCCATATGTCCAGTCTTTTCAAATCATCATTGTGCAAAATCATTCTCGACTGATGCCAGTACCATTCCGACGACTCTTGTCTGCTGCCGACTTCCTTTCTCCACAGCGATGCTTTGACAGTCTGCGGCCATTGGTGAGACCCAGGCCATCGGCATGGCAGAGCATTCTGATTCACTGGGCGCAGTGAGGCTGACATCAGAGGCGGAGGTATGGCCAGGGACCGTGATGGAACTGGATGCCCTGGGCTTCCCGGGCTCGGCAGCCGAGGGGAACGGCACGTCGGAGGGTTGCTACCGCTCGCACTCTCACAGCAGTGTGCTCCAGGGCCTGCCCTTTGGCGGTGTACCCACAGTCTTGGCCATCAACCTCGCCCTCTGGCTGGTAGTGTATCCCTCTGAAGCACGGCTCTACAAGATTGGCCCAGACACCCCAGACTTTTGTTCCCAGAACCATACATACATACATACAAGCAGGAAGTTAGGTGGGGTAGGAGTTGGAACAAATCTAAAAAAAGTCATTGGCTGGGGAGAGCTTTGAGGAATGGATCAGAAACAAAGAAATAATAGTAGAAAATAATAAAATCACACTAATTTATCTTTAACATTTCCCAACTTTGCCTTATGTATCTAATTGTGGTAGATAATTATGTAATATACTATAATTTTATATGGTATCGTGGTATAACATCTCTAAAGGTCTCCTTTGTTTTTTACATGCAAGTTACAGACATTAGCTTCTTCTGTATGATTCTTCACATTTCAGGATGTATAGCAGTCTTAGACCTTGCCTTGTATTTGTATGTATTTCTAAACCCTGGCTCATTCAGATTATTAACCCCACAGCATAAACACACCTTGCCAACCGTAACACAAATCCACAATGGAGTTCCTTTTTTTACTACCTCAAAGCAATTTATTGGTGGGTGTCAGAGGGAGCTAATGGATATATTTTTCACAGTTCAAAACACAGGGATTGCAGCTAAGAGATGTCATGTGAGTGAGGCTGTATCCATGGGCCCTGGGGCTGTGTGGTGTGGTTGTCTTATCATTGACTGCAGTTATTATGTGAACAGCCTGCATACTGACCTCCCTGTCCGTTTCCAAGACAACCACTCACCTCTCCACTCTCGGCCTAAAGAATTGGCTAATTATTACTGCTACATGTGGTCCTATTAAACAGAAAGGCTTATTAAGAGGATTTTTTGTTCTCCTTCTTCCTGGTGTGTGTGTGTGTGTGTGTGTGTGTGTGTGTGTGTGTGTGTGTGTGTGTGTGTGTGTGTGTGTGTGTTGTGTGTGTGTGTGTGTGTGTGTGTATGTGTTCATGTGGATGCATTTGCTTGTTTTTGTGTGTGATTCAGTGTGCAGAAGCACAGTGTCTCATTTTTGAAAATACTAAAAGTAGATAGGTTTATTAAAGTACTATTTCATTCATGCTTAATCAAGTAATCACTTAACTTAATCATTTAACATGCCTTAGCAATGAAATGCTTCCTTGATTTTCACACATGCAAAGAATAACACAGGAAATGAAATGTCAGGTTTAAATGTGCTGAAACAGATTTGCCATGTGAAGGTGTTACATGGTCCATGTAGACGTGACATGGTCCATGTAGACATGACATGGTCCATGTAGAAATAACATGGTCTATGTAGATGTGACATGGTCCATGTAGAAATAACATGGTCTATGTAGAAGTGTGATGTTTGATGTGATGTTGTGTGCTGTAGTTCCTGCTGCTGGTCTTCTCCTGTCTGAGGAAGGCAGCATGGGACTACGGACGTCTGGCCCTGCTGATGGACAATGACAGGTATGTTTGGACAATGATACGTATGTCAGGACAGTGACAGATATGTCTGCCTGTGCTCTGAACTCCCTGTCACATACCCATGCAAAATACAATCAAACAGACAAAAAACAAACAATGTAATGTGGTACACTTCTCTTTAATCCAAATGGCTGACTATCATAGACAATACCTACGAGTACTGGTAGTTAAGGATTATGGCACTGGTACTAAAGGGTTATGGTACTAGAATGGTTACTGTACTGGTAGTGAAGGGTTATTGTACTAGAAGGGTTGTGGTACTAGAAGGGTTGTGGTACTAGAAGGGTTGTGGTACTAGAAGGGTTATTGTACTGGTAGTGAAGGTTTATGGTACTGGTAGTGAAGGGTTATTGTACTGGTAGTGAAGGTTTATGGTACTGGTAGTGAAGGTTTATGGTACTGGTAGTGAAGGGTTATGGTACTGGTAGTGAAGGTTTATGGTACTGGTAGTGAAGGGTTATTGTACAGGTAGTGAAGGGTTATGGTACTAGAAGGGTTATTGTACTGGTAGTGAAGGTTTATGGTACTGGTAGTGAAGGTTTATGGTACTGGTAGTGAAGGGTTATTGTACTGGTAGTGAAGGTTTATGGTACTGGTAGTGAAGGTTTATGGTACTGGTAGTGAAGGGTTATTGTACTGGTAGTGAAGGTTTATGGTACTGGTAGTGAAGGTTTATGGTACTGGTAGTGAAGGGTAATTGTACTGGTAGTGAAGGTTTATGGTACTGGTAGTGAAGGTTTATGGTACTGGTAGTGAAGGTTTATGGTACTGGTAGTGAAGGGTTATTGTACTGGTAGTGAAGGGTTATTGTACTGGTAGTGAAGGGTTATTGTACTGGTAGTGAAGGGTTATGGTACTAGAAGGGTTATTGTACTGGTAGTGAAGGGTTATTGTAGTGGTAGTGAAGGGAGTGAAGAGCCAACTCAAGATAATGTTCACATCTCTTTTAGGTGGGTACATCATAATCCTTACGGATACTTATGTAAAAAGAGGCTCTGGACACAATAAATCAGTGTACCTGTGAAACAATGAAGCCCATGTGCTAGACCTAGCTATCAGGACAGAGGGGCAGACAGGTTGGCTCGATTGATTTATGCCAGTGGTCTTTTCATATGCACAGAGAAAGTATGATTTTAAATTCACTGTTCCCCTTATTGCTATAATTCATGAAGAGATGGAGTGGGTTAGCTGTTTTATTTATTAGATATCTGTAGAAACACAATGTGCAGATATGTAGCATCTGACCAATTCAATCCCAGTTCTCCAGGGTGGATTGCGTGACACTGACACCATCTTGTGGAGTAGAAAAATATTACATTACCACAGTCCGATGACTTCTCCAAGCTTCTAGAACTATGTAGAACTAAGTAGAACTATGACTGCATACATTTACACATACACATTCATACACACACACACACACACACACACACAAACACACACACACACACACACACACACACACACACACACACACACTGCGTGACTATGTATGTAACAAATAAACCAAACTTAAATTTAAACTTAAACGTAATACTGGTAATCACAAGTAGAAATATGACTGCATACATTGACACATACCCATTCATACACACACACACACACACACACACACACACACACACGCACACATATGTGTGAGTATACTGGTTCTCACAAGTAGACCTATGACTACATACATTTACACATACACGTTCATACACACACACACACACACACATACACACCCACACACACATATGTGTGAGTATACTGGTTCTCACAAGTAGAACTATGACTGCATACACTTATACATACACATTCACACACACACACACACACAAACATGCATAAATACACATTCGCAAAAGCACACATGCACTCTCGTACATATACACACAAGCACGCTCTAAGTCATGTCCTGAGGCAGAAATAGCACAGGCTTCATGAGGGACTGCTTGTGGAGGGTTTCAGAGAAAAAATGTCCTGCGTCTAATATCCTGCAGAGCTTTAGGAGCTATGATCCATTACCTCAAAATCCAGTGTGTGTGTGTAGAGAGAGAGAGAAGAGATGCTGAACTGGAAATGGAGCTGTGCTACTTAGATTTCTGCTTTCTCTGATCACTGCAGGGGGAGTCATCATTACATTGCACATTAGCGCTGTTATGGCTCTAATGGGCTCAGGCGTTAATCAGGGCCTTCCCCACAGCTCCTCTGATGTGGAACAGTATTTCTGTGCTGTTTGTGCTGCTGTTCAGTGTGTGATGCTTGGGTCACGGTTCTTTTTTCTCTTTAAAGATGCAATTTCAAGACAAAAAACGCGGCACTTGTTGATTGATACTTGTGCTCTCCGTTTTGACAGCTTAACATCACTGTTTTACGGAGAGCAGAGTGAGAAAGAGAAGTCTCCCTCTGAAACCAGCCCTTCAGACTCCGAGACCAAAGACATGGTGAGAGGACCTGCAGTGCACAAACACACGAGCGGTGGGCACACACACTAGCAGCACACAAACAAATCCATTGCAGGAAAACTGCAGCCATGTGGTGTCATGCCATGTGTTGCACTCTCCGTTTAAACTCAATAAATGCGTACAATAATGAGCTTCTTCTTGATTCTTCTTACATTAGCTGTATTTACAACTTCATGGCTGTAGTAGTAGTGTGCCTCTCCCTGTGGTACCACTGTGACATGTACTGGGTCAATTACATGTGGGGGAACCCCTGCACATGCCTCATTCATTAGGAATACAATCTACTGGTACAGCTTCTTGCAGTATCCACCATGAACGATCACCGAGTGTGTGGCTAGCTGGCTTTGCCTCACAACCACACACTTAGAGATTGGTGAGAGAGCTTAGAGTAATATGACTGTTACTCTACCATTTCTATATCCATCCTCCTCTCTCTTTGACTGGACGACACATCTTTGCACGGTTCTTTCTGTTAAGAAAGGACCTCTGTGTTCTCTTCTAGGACAAATGGTTCTGGCAGATGCTAAGCTAGCCAGACACTAGCTGCCTCTTTTATGTGTCCCAGACCGTTTTATGCTCTCGTTGTCTTCCCTCCCGTCTTTATAGGGTTTCTGCTCCTGGCTTGCGTCTCTCTACCACATGAAGTAAGTGTGTGCTGGCGGTGGTGATGTCATCAGCTGGTTGTGTGCTGTCTCGTTAGTCGGGGCCAGAGGTGTGCCGTCCAAGCCTCCCAACGCCATAAAGCGTCCACTTCTCCGCTTCACAGGCTGCTCGTGTTATTTGCGCGGTCAAGTTGGCACGGCAGTGCCGTATTTAGCTGGTTAGAACCTTCTGGAGCTCCTTGGTGATGGTGGTCCTCTCAGTAGGAGCTACAGAGGTTGTGCAGGCCCACGGACTGTGTGTGGGGCGAGCATGTGTGTGTGTGTGTGTGTGTGTGTGTGTGTGTGTGTGTGTGTGTGTGTGTGTGTGTGTGTGTGTGTGTGTGTCTTTTTGTGTTTATTATCTTATGTGATTACAACATACATCACATAGGTCTTATTTGGGATGTACATTGACTAGAGAAGGCCACACAGCAATATTATACTTGGCATACACTGGTAACATATTCATGGAGCATGTCATTCTTTTCTCCCTTTGTCTGATCATGAGTTTGTTTGCAGGGACGAGGAGATCCGCAGTAAGTGCGGCATGGACGCCGTCACGTACCTGACCTTCCAGCGCCACATCATCCTGCTCATGGCCGTCGTGTGCCTGCTGTCCCTCGCCGTCATCCTGCCGGTGAACCTCTCCGGGAGCCTCCTCGGTAACCTCGGTAACCCCGGGAAACTCTCCTTCCTCCGGCTGGCTTTCTGTTGACCTCAGCACCCCGCCACTTTAAAGCCCTCGTGACAACAGACACGACACATTTGGTATCTATGATAACCCTGTCGAGGCGTTGTTCCAGACGATGACGGCTTTTTGCTCGGCCTCTTTGTAAATTCTGTTGTTACACCCACATGCTCCGGCTACCAGGACAGTTCCTGAAAAATAGTTCCCTGTTTAATAACCTTCTGAAGTAGCTACATTACTTGTTTTTAATTTCTCAAACATTATTCGTAAATAACCATGAAATAAATTCACATGTAAAGTACAAATTTCAAATAATCAGTCAGATGAAAATCATTCACATGAAAGTAAAGATTACATTAACTAACTTATCCTTACAATTCTTAGAATAGTCCTTCACAGGGTTATATCATGATTGGTTTCTGAGGGCAGGCCTGGAAATCCTCTGGACGTGGTAGAAGACTTTAGCCATACCCAGCCATTAGTGGCCATGAGGGCTTGTCAGGACCACCCCGCAGTGTTTAGAGATGGTTCGCCGGTACAACTGGGGCCTTGAGAAGCCAAACAAAACACGCGATGTCATGGGAAAGGCACTGACTCCCAACCACAAGAAAAGGGTTGAGAAAAGCATTCAGTGTGACCTCATTTCACATCTCCCACACCCACAGCCACCTCCACCCACCCGTGCATGCACACACACACACACACACACACACACACACAGCTATAGTTTTTGTGTACCAGAGCAGGCCATAATCCGTTTTATGGTAAGTTCTAAAGTAGTATGATTTAGCTCTGAAGCTAGAGTGTGAGGCTTCTTTGTGGGGCTTTTGTTATTCCATGTCTCGGGTTATTCCATGGCGAGGTTCTTACCGCTCAACGGCATCTGTGGGCCACACTAAGACCCAAGCCTTGTTAAGTAAACCAGTGCAGGCTTGGTTAAAGCACGGCTGGAGGAGAGACTAAAGTAAAGATTGCATATGCAAAAGAACTCCTGCACTTCTGAAAGATCTTTTGTTGTTGGATCGTGAGGAAACTCAGACATAAACATCACAGGGAATAAACATGAGGTATAAAGAGAGAACAGCTCATCATGGGGGAATCTCAGGCATAAACAGTGAACAGCTCATCACGGGGAATCTCAGGCATAAACAGTGAACAGCTCATCACAGGGAATCTCAGGCATAAACAGTGAACAGCTCATCATGGGGGAATCTCAGGCATAAACAGTGAACAGCTCATCGTGGGGATTCTCAGGCATAAAAGCATAAACAGTGAACTTTCTGCAATATAGGCCAATCCAAGAGGGGATAAACCCAGTACAGCTCGGTGAGAATCCAGACCATCATTTTCAACCAGCTCCAAAAAAAGCATGCAGTCACTTTCTTTTATGGTGCAAAAAGAATGAAAAAGTGTGAAACAAAAAGAAGCATACAATGTTATCAACTTTAGTCATGAAAAGAGAAACTCAACACCCACTGTCCACACACACACACACACACACACACACACCTCCGTGGTCTATTAAAATTTGTTGTGAGCTTGGTTTGGCAGAAGAACTGTGGCAGGTCAACAGATGTTCCATGGGTCATGTGAAGAGGCTGTTTTATACCTGTAGCACTGTGTCCTTTTTTATGACAATAAAGAGCAGCAGAAGTCATTGTGGATAGAATATCATTAGGGAGTGATATTCATTAGGGAGTGAAGCATTGGAATTATTGCATTTATGATGCAAATCATTTGTTTTTTTCCATCTTTCAGAGGACAGCCCTCAGAATTTTGGTTGGACAACTGTGGCTAACGTATCAACACAGTAGGCCAATTTTACATATCTGAAGTTATGGAATATAGGGTCACTAATTTATGGTGTAGCAATAAATGCCAGATGCATAGTCTCTTTCTCTCTCTCTCTCTCTCTCTCTCTCTCTCTCTCTCTCTCTCTCTCTCTCTCGCTCTCTCTCTCTCTCCAGGAACAGTTTCCTGTGGTTACATAGTGTCTTCGCACTTCTATATTTTGTAATTACGGTACTATGTATGGCTCACCACTCCTCACGATTGGAATACAAGGAAGATGAGAAGGTTTGTGAGGTGCCTGTACACCTCTCTCTAACTGCGTGTGTGTGTGGGTGGGTGGGTGGGTGGCTATGTAACTCCTACTCAATATGTTCTTGCTTACTCATGTAGATTTGCCCATTACTACATGTTTGGGTAATTTGCTGTTTTGGCAGGTGGCCAGAACTCTAATGATCACCAACATTCCCAGAGAAATTTCCGACCCAGGCCTTATCACAAAACACCTTCAGTGAGTAATCGAACCAGCCAGATGGCCATTCTGTTAACTCCAGTATTAGAACTGCATCTCATAACCCTTAGTAAACACAAAAAAAGAAGTCAAATACACTTTATTAGAAGTCAGTCAGTCACTTTATTAGAACCATCACATAATTTGAAACACCTCCTAGACGGAAACTATAGCTACTTATACTCACCATCCACTTACCCAGAGGAGCCCAACTCCAGTATAGGAGGACCAACATAGTTCCATGATGTCCCTGCTCTAAGGCTCCTAATAAACTGGGTTATTAACTGGTGAGGTGAAGCTGAGATGCTTGACTGTGGACTGTGGCCCTCCAGGGCTGGAATTGCACACACTTGATCTAACCCCTCATCACTGGTCAGTTTCTGAAAACAGGAAAAGTAATGACTGGATATGTTTAGATGGCAGACCATACTTAACTCAGCAACAACAATGGTACATGGAAATGCCCAGAAACCGACCAAATGGTCAGAAACCGACCAAAGATCAAGAGGGTAGAGGGTGACTGACAAATTCTGCACACCAGACTACGGTCTGTAATTGTATATTTACAAAAACACCTATAAGTTCGGTGTACCTGTTAGTGTTGAATATGTTCGGTAAATGTCTAGCCATGCTTGCTGAGAAGACTAACCATCTCCCACCATCTCCCACCAGTGAGGCTTATCCCAGCTGCACAGTCACAGACATCTGCTTCTGCTTCGACGTGCAGAAGCTAATGAAGCTTGACTCAGAAAGGTAATGACCTCCCCTTTTAATCACACACGCACAAACACACACACACACACACACACACACACACACACACACACAGCAGACCACTTCACATTCCCATGTATTGCATTTCATGCATTTCACCCTCGGGGAACTTGAGTGAAGCACACTTGAAGGGAATTCTCATTGGCATTGCAGATAGCATTTTGAAATTATTTCAGATGGCCTTCTGAATTATTTAAATTCTTCTCTTCTTCATATCAAGCATATTTCTCTCAATTCCATATAGACGAAAAGCAATGAAAGGCAGGATATATTTTACTACCAAGTCTCAAAAGGAGGGACGAATCATGATAAAGACTCACGCCTGCGCCCAGATCTTCTGCTGTGATATATGTGGCTTTGAGCAGGTACAGTGTTGCTAAATGCATCATGCAAATCCTGTTTGCCATTGCACCTCCACAAGATGGCCACTAGAGACCACTGCGTACTAACTCTCTTCTCTTCACTTCTCTTCCTCAGGTTGACGCAGAGCAGTACTACAGTGAACTAGAGGAGAAGCTCACGGACGAGTTTAATGCAGAGAAGAATCGCATCACCATGAAGAGGCTCGGTATTGCGTTTGTCACCTTCAGAGATGAGAGAATGACTGCAGTGTAAGCGCCGCCCCGACCTCCGCCTAGTGAAGAGACGCGTCTTAGGAAAGGCCAGCAGTGTAGCACTTCCCATTTTGGACAACTTTCCGTGACACGCTCTGGCAGTTCTGAAATAACATTACTGGTGTTGCAGGAGTAGAAGCGGTTCAGGTGCTTCAGGGCTTTTGTGTGAAACATCTGTGTTGTAATTGTGTAGCATCGTGAAGGACTACGGCAGGGCACGTTGCCGTCGGACACCGCAGCAGTCCAGCATCACCACCGTGGTGCGATCCAACCAGTGGGGCGTCCGATACGCACCTGCCCCCAATGACATCATCTGGTACGTAAGGGATGAAGGGATGTCTGTATAAGGGCTCTATCCAAATAGACAAATTCCAACTGTAATCAAGAGGCCTGGCAATATTCATCACAATATTGGCATTGCTACAAATCGTTCACTACAATAATATAACAATATTTAAAATACTGTAATACATTATTCAACTGTCCGCTTTTATATAACATGACAATATTTAAAATAACATAATTTCTTTGAGATGAAAAATATTTATAGAAAATATTTTAGATATGGTATATGGTCAACTTTCATGCAGCCCTCCTTTTTAATTAGATCTAGAATGGAGTTTTGAATAGAGCTGCAGATAGATTTATAATATCATACATGTTCTTCCAGACGCACATTATTCCAGTCCATTTGAGCTTGATTGGAGGGACTGAACTGAAATAATGAAGTCTGTGTCTCTGCGGCTTTATCTGCCTGCCTAAAACCCCACTTAGGCAGCCATGCTCCCACTCTTATATAATATGTCTGTGTGACTACGTGTGTGCGTGTGCGTGTGCGTGCGCAAGCCTGCGCGCGTGCTTGTGTGTGCGCGAGTGTGTGTGTGTGTGTGTGTGTGTGTATATGTGTGTGTGGAGGAGGGAAAAATATCATTTGGCTTTGTGCTCCATGCTTTGATAAACAAGTATATAGTGTTTGTTTGGGGCGGTGACTTGTCTACATTATAGAGCCAGCTTTCCTCCATATTAAAGAGCTTCACTGAACTGTGGCTGTCTTCCCTGGACGCTGTGTGACTGTTTCAGTGTTCAACCCTAATGTGGTTATAGGGCCCATTGTCAGGTAGCTCAGGTGGGGGGCTCACATTTTGAAAGATGAGCACGACCGTGTTAGTTTTCTGCTGCTTCTGGAAATGTAAAAAAAAAAATTAATCCAGATATTTACCTTCAAGTGTGAGGTTCCCCTTCAGAGGTTTTAAAGTATTCTGGATGTATTTAAGAAAAAGTTCATTTTCTTAATTTTTTTGGAATGCAATGCATAGAGTCGGTTACTTTGATAAAATGTTTGCCGCTCTGTTTTTTTTACTGCTTGCAGGTTTGTGTGTGCACAGCTCTCAATGTAGTGGGGAATTAGCTCAGTACCTCAGAAGAATTCTCATGCAGCAGGACCCATTCAGAGATTGCAGCTCGTGTGTGTGTGTGTGTGTGTGTGTTTGCAGGGAGAACCTGTCAGTGTGTGGCTCCCGCTGGTGGCTCCGCTGCATCCTGCTCAACACACTGCTCTTCCTCCTCCTCTTCTTCCTCACCACTCCAGCCATTATTGTCAACACCATGGACAAATTCAATGTCACTCGCCCTGTGGAAAGCCTCCGGGTGAACGACCCGTGAATCCGTTTGTTTCCATGCTCCTTTGTTGTGAAAAACAAACTCAAAATGTAAACTGCCGTTCTCCGATTGGCCTTTTAAACTGCCAGTCTCTCTCCTGCAGAACCCATTGGTCACCCAGTTCTTTCCCACCCTGCTCATGTGGGCTTTCTCTGTGCTGCTGCTCTTCATCGTCTATTACTCCGCCTTTTTTGAGTGCCACTGGACCAGGTATGGAACAATCGTTATGACAACTGGAAAAAGTGCTTCCTGCTCCAGGTTACACACAACAGTCTTACATAAGAAGACCAGTAGCAAGTGTTCTCTCTCAGCTCCAAACCGCAACAGTTACAACTTGCTCTCATGATTGGAACTGCCCTGTACTGCCATCAATCCGAGACAAAGCCACAGCTCTGAACCAAACCAATACTTACAGTTGCTATATGTGCACTGTTACTATACAGCAGTTACCCAAAGTTATGCTTGTACATTAGGTCCAAATGACTATGTGTACAAATATGTCATAAATGAGAGAAGACCTGTGTCTTGTGTGTATTTGTAGAAAATCATCATACTGCATTGATATTCAGTGTGGTGTAAAACACATTATGTAACAGTATAGCAACCCCCCCAACCAACCTCCAAACAACACACACACACAAACACTCACACATACACACACACACACACACACACACACACACACACACACACTCACACACACACATACATACACACACAAACACTTACACATACATACACACATACACACAAACACTCACACAAACACACACACAAACACTCACACATACACAGACATACACACACACAAACACTCACACATACACACTCACACAAACACACACAAACACTCACACAAACACACACACAAACACTCACACATACACACTCACACAAACACTCACACAAACACACACACAAACACACACACACACAAACACTCACACATACACACACACAAACACAAGCACACACACACACAAACACTCACACAAACACATACACACACACACAAACACACACACACACACACACACACAAACACTCACACATACACAGACATACACTCTTTTCTCCTGAGCTCTGTGTGCATGTGTCTGTGTCACTCACTAACACTCTTCGCTAGCCTCTTCAGTCTTGTTGTCATAGTGATGACAATAAGGGAATAATGAATGCACAGTGGTGTCTTGGAGTCTGGGTGCTCCACCACGTTCTCTCTATGTCATGCTCCTACCTGGGGCCAGGCAGGAAGAACACAAGATCCTTGCTTGGTCTCCAAACACCAGTCCAACACAGTTGTAGGCAGTATATATAAGATCAGGTGAAAAATGAAGAGGTGAGATACAAGAGAAGCCAAACACTGCAATGGCAGTTCTCTGGAGGGAACTCAAAATTAACAATATGAGTTAGTCCGGAATGCGACTTACTGCTATATGCAAGAGGCTGCCCCCTGGAGCATGGGAGGTACATGACATACTTAGTTCAGCTTATGCTGACAGCACCTGTACATTCAGGCTGTGTGCTTAAATTCTTTGCAGGAGAGTCTGGATTAAGGCTGCACCTCACACCAGACCAGGCATGACATTCGTCTTCTGCATTTTTTCTTCAGGTCAAGTGAAAATCAGATCACCATGCACAAATGTTTTCTCCTGCTGGTCTTCATGGTCATCATTCTTCCTTCCCTTGGACTTTCAAGGTATATCTTCTAATACTGTATATGACGTGCAAAAATGTGCCCGTAGATACTTTTAGAAATATATTTTAGATGGAAAACAAGGCATTATCAGGAAATGCGAATTTAGTAGTGCCCTACCTATGACCGTTGTCATGGTTTGGTCCTAAGACCCATCCCTGTGTCATGGTTTGATCCTAAGACCCTTCCCTGTGTTATAGATTTGTCCTAAGACCCTTCCCCATGTCATAGATTGGTCCTAAGACCCTTCCCCATGTCATTGTTCGATCCTAAGACCCTTCCCCATATCATAGATTGGTCCTAAGACCCTTCCCCATGTCATTGTTCAATCCTAAGACCCTTCCCCATATCATAGATTGGTCCTAAGACTTTTATCTGTGTCATAGATTGGGCCTAAGACCCTTCCCTGTGTCATAGATAGGTCCTAAGACCCTTCCTGTGTTATAGATTGGCCCTAAGACCCTTCCCCATGTCATAGATTGGTCCTAAGACCCTTCCCCATGTCATAGATTGGCCCTAAGACCCTTCCCCATGTCATAGATTGGTCCTAAGACCCTTCCCCATGTCATAGATTGGTCATAAGACCCTTCCCTGTTTCATAGATTGATCCTAAGACCAGACCCTTCCCCTTGTCATGGTTTCATCCTAAGACCCTTCCCTGTTTCATAGATTGATCCTAAAACCCTTCCCCGTGTCATGGTTTGGTCCTAAGACCCTTCCCCGTGTAATGGTTTGGTCCTAAGACCCTACCCCATGTCATGGTTTAGTCCTAAGACCCTTCCCCATGTCATGGTTTAGTCCTAAGACCCTTCCCTGTGCCATGGTTTGATCTGACCCAATTTGTATGTTCTCTAGTTTGGATTTTTTCTTTAGGTGGCTCTTTGACAAACACTTCTTGGATGAGAAAGATGTGAAGTTCCAGTAAGTCAAAGCTACTTGTAATCTATTTGTCTGTTTTGTAAAAATAAACAAAAATATGTTTGCATAAATCCAACCAACACCAAATACCTATTCTGGCCTGTTTCTCAGGTGTGTGTTCCTGCCCGACAATGGGGCCTTCTTCGTGAACTACGTCATCACGTCCAGCCTGATCGGCACAGCGATGGAGCTCCTGCGGCTGCCCGCCCTGCTGGTGTACTCTCTCCGCCTCTGCTTCGCCAGGTCGAAGGCTGAGCGCATCCACGTCAAGCGAGTGAGTCCCTCACCGAGAGCAGCCTCACCCTCACCAGTAGAGGCGTCGTCTGGGAGTGGCATAACATGAGTCCTCTGTCTCACTAGCATCACCTGCTGGGCACAAATTCATCAGTCAACTTTAATTCTTCTGTTAGCCTAGAGTTCTAAACAACAAAGATACTAACTAAAACATTTTTTAGATGCAGTAGTGAGTCACTTTCTAATAAAACATGCTAATTCAATCCAGCGTGCTAATTGCACTGTCCCACCTTACAGAGTCAGGCCTATGAGTTCCAGTTTGGCTTAGAGTATGCATGGACCATGTGCATCTTCACAGTCACTATGACCTACAGCATTACCTGTCCCATCATCGTACCATTTGGTGAGTATGCATATGGGTGCACAGATGCACATGTTGGCTTTTTATGCAAAACACTGGGCAAAGTCTTCCATCTTGCCAACTCTCTTTGTGAGGAAACATTCGTTTTCTCTCCTGTCTATTTATTTAAGAAATGTAAACTCAGTCTTCTTCCAGTTTTGTTTTCACACCTGCTGGTCTGTTTGAACTCCCTCACCCACCCTACAGCACCTTTCCGCTCAACCTCCCTCTGTTCCTGTCTCTCAGCTTTCCCTCTAACTGTGGTGTGTGCTGTGTGGGCGTCTGAGCCATAACCGCTCGCGGCATCTCAGTATCTCAGTGTAACGTTGCTGTGAGGTGCGAACGCCACTCCAGCTTTCCAGACGAGCTAGACGCCCCCTCCGCACCTGTGCCGTCACCAGCACACGTTATGACTGTTTATTTACTACACCGCAGTCTGCCAGCATTGCTCCCCTCCACCATTATCGCTCCCCTCTGACATCGGCACTCCCCTCCGATATCGGCACTCCCCTCCGACTTCAGCACTCTCCTCTGACATCAGCAATCTCCTAGGTGCCAGGTTCGTTTGGAATCTGCTACACCTGGGCTTTGCTGTACAGTTGAGTAATATTGCCTCCTGGAAAGACAAGAGCTCTTCAGTACATTATAATCACCATGATGAACTATGATAGCCTTCATCCGTAGCAAATAAGCAGCTTTTGTACTTATATTAATATACTTTTAAAAAAACAACAAATCATCTGCTTCCATGGAGTGTTGCAGTGCTGGTACTCTGCTCATTGACATTGTTCATCATGAGCATCAAAATTTTCATAAAGATGTAAATCATTTGCTTTTGTAATTGTGGCGGTTCACGTGCCGCAGGGCTGCTGTATCTGATTCTGAAGCACGTTGTGGACCGCTACAACATCTACTATGCCTACGTCCCAACCAAATTGAGTCAGCACATCCACTCGGCTGCTGTGAGCCAGGTGCTGGTGGCCCCCATCCTCTGCATGTTCTGGCTTCTCTTCTTCTCCGTGCTCCGTCTTGGTAAGGCCAGCCCTGACTGCCTCCTCCCAACATCTCAGCTGTCTGACAAAATTCCAGATGGCGTTTCGCATATTTGTCTGCGGTTCTCATTTGCTAGGATGTTTGAGGGCTTGCAGATGGCATGATCCACTGAAGCAACACTTAAATTGTGGATAAATGAAGACCATGTCTGCACTGACACTTCTGTTGACTGACGACTTCTGCTCTTCAACTCTTCTAGATGATGACTGCAAGAACAAGTGTTAAACTAAACACAACATGTTTAATTCCATATTGTGTAACTGCTATATTTCTTTGGTTTCCAGGTCCCATGCAACCCATCACGCTGTTTACATTAATATCTTTACTCTTGTGTATCGCCTTCTCCTTCTTTGGCCTCTGTCTGAAAAAACTACAACCTGACAGATCAACAAGCTATCAGGTGAGCTTCAGAGTCCTGGGAAATGTAGTTTTAATGTATTACAGGGCTGAAGTACAACTATGCACTTTTTATAATCCTTGCAATGATGGCTGGTGTTAATAGCTGTGAGAATTGTTATTCACAGCTTGGAATGGCTGACAGATGCTTAACTAATGCAATGACATGTTTTTTAAATGCATACCTTAAACTCTTCACCCTTGCAAATCCTTTTTTTCAGATGTCTGACCAGCCAACCGAAGGAATGTATGGCGATACTGAGAGAAGCAATGCCTCCAACACCACCACTGCTAATGTACTGGCTTACAAACTCATTTCATACTTTGCTCTTTACTTTCAAATCCCTCTTAACTCCTCATCTCTTGGCCGCGGTGCATGTTGCGTGACCCCACATGCATGTTGCATGAACCAATCAATGACCACTTAATGAGACTGCCCTAGTCTACACCTGCTCAACTCTGCCATCCCCTCCCTGTCTCTGTCTGCTCAGCTCTTCATGGCGTCGGTCCTGCTGGAGCCAGAGCTGGGCCTAACACCCATGCCCTCGCCCGCCCACCAGAGTTATGGTGCCATGGGCAACAGCCAAGGCTCGGGACACGAGGACGAAGCGGCTCTGGAGAAGGACGCGGTGGAGACGCTGGAGACGGAGCTCCAGGATGCCCCAGGCACCTGCCGCTCCAGTCCTCTCATGGACAGCCCTGTGGACTACCAGTGACGGGCACACAGCCGTCCATCCCACCAGAACCTGAAGCCCCATGCCTCGCCATAGCTAGAGGCTGACACAGAGGCACCATGCTGCATTTTCCTTCTCCTCTGAGAGCTCCATGTAAGAAGTGGAGGTGGTGCAGTGAGGAAGGGCCCAGCCTCTCTCACTGTTCACCTTCCCGCCCTATACCTTCTGTCCTCTCCTCTCCTTCTCTGTTTTTCTTGCTTGTGCATTGAGACGCTGGAGTTGAAGGAAGTGTGACACGCCGGACCTCGGGGTTCGGAGGAGTAACTCCTCGGCCCCGCCCGTTTGAAAGGTTGCGTCCTTGCGCCGTGTTTTTCAGTGCTCACTGGGTGTCGCTGTCTTGAGAGGACTCGAGACAAGGGTCTTATGTATAGTTGCGATGTCAGTGAAACTAGACATAGGAAGGAATGTGTTTGGATCTTCTCATGGTTACTGCTCATCTTGGTGTTACTATTATAATGTAAGGGTGTTGCTCTTTTTGATTTGCTATTTGGAGTAAGATGTAACATTTCTCAATGAGGGAGTGTTGTGATTTATTATTATTATTATCATTATTATTATTATCATTTTTTTGTTATTATTACTGCTAAAAAAATTCAGAAAGCTAAAAGGATGATTTCTGTTTTCTGAACATTAACTGTGAGAGAGGGATCTGTCTCTCTCTGAGGTGAGAACACATAAATAATTTGAATTTAAAAGCTACACATATGGTGATTATCCTAGGGTCCCCCACCCCCCCTCTCTCTTTGTGTACTCATTTTCTGTGGTCCATCCTGAAATAAAAGCCACTTACGCGACTGGGACTGGAAAAAAACCCAGAATCAGTTTAGACAGCCTAAGCAATTGAAGAACCCAGACAAGGAGTCTAAAATACCAACAGCTCATCTAAGTTAGGCAAAACTTTCTAGTAAGTGAAGAAGAACACCATCGGCAGATTATGGCAGATAAACTTGACATTGCGCTGATTGCTTTATTTCAGCATTTGTCCAGTTAATGCTCAGACTCTCCAAAACTGCATGTTTTCTTTTATTACAAAACGACTTTCCTCACACATAACCTAATGAGGTCTGCAGTGCTCTTAAACTTGTGAAGTGTTGCCCACAGCTTCTATAACACTCCAATGCTCTTTGTAAGTTTTCTACGTTGGTCTTTGCTGCTAGCCGGTTCTCAGATTGGATTGGAAGGGGTTGGAGGGTCTCTTTGCCAAACTGAATGTAAATTAGTTGTGTTTTGTATTGTGCTCTCTTGCTGTGCCTTGAAGAAAGAATTTGACAAAAACAAACAAACAAACAAACACAACTTTTTTTTTAAACAAAATGTTTTGACAATCCAGCATGGCCTGTGATATGCTGCATGGACCAGAGATGACATAGCAGGGGAATACAAAGCACCAAAAATCACACTGTACAGAAGCCCTTCTGCTCCATCGTAAACACCACAACAAGAACGCAAGGAATCCTGTCAAGTTGTGCAACAGCCGTAAATGTTCCTTCAGTCATCAGTACATTCAGTTACTAACGCACCCACCCGCCCACGCACACACACAAACGTATCGATTTCAGCGAATCCTCAAAGGCAAACAAACGCACAGGCAGTACAAGCAGTTCTGTGAGATACGCCGACTGAATATTAATGTGATTTTACACGATCGGCTATATTTGCTAGTATCCGATACGTAGAGTTTATTTTCTTTGCCCACTGGAGGTTTGTGGAGCGTGTCTTAGGTGCGACAGGGCGCACATTACAAGCAGAGCTGCTGTACCCACTGTACTGTATCTCACGGCACAGGAACACATGGTAAATCAAAACTGTCCAAAAAAAAAAAATATATATATATCACACCACTCTGTTGTCAGTAGTGTTTTGTTTCACAATATTAAATGGGTGCATTTCTTTGTTTGATTTAGATGTTTAGTCAAACAACATTTTTCCTGTGAGTTCTGTTTATGTGCGGTCCAGTGGGTGTAGGACTTCTTTGCTCAGTAATGGGAGGTTGGCCAGTAGTTCTGATACAGGCAATACTTTAATGACAATGCAAACCCACCCATACTGAAATATTCAGGTGGTTGTTTAAATGTGCATCATGTGCCAGATATGAGATGGAAGCATTGAGATTACAAATAGGCAATTTGCTTATGTTTTGGCATTAATGCAGTTATTTCAGAGAGGAATCAAAGAAAATTAATTGTCATTTTTTTCTTGAGAAGCCTAGAGATCTACCGTTTAATGAATATCCTGCAGTCTATCCAGACTATCCATTCAGTCTCTTCTCAATGTTGAAATTTCATAACCGTTACGAATGTTACGAATGTAGTGTTACGAATTTCTGCCATCAGAAAATAAGATAATTTTGCCTGAGAGTGGCATGACAGTCTGTGCACCACATCCGAAAAAACTACCCCACCCCCCTCCAAAAAAAAGAGAACCCATCATCAATAAAGTACCGACTAAAAAGTGCACTCGTAAGATCGGTTTCACAGACTTGCTTTGCGGGCATTTAAAATTCATAATGGATTCCTCCATAAACGTGCTCCATTTCTCTGTCACAACAGTAGGTTACCATATAAAAGAAAGGCATATTCCATAGTGGCAAATTATGGAAATTTCCAAGAATAGGAGGATGGACTTGAGAATAGGCAATCTGTTTTCCATATATCCCAGAAACAAATTCGTACGGAAATATTTAACTACCTCATATTAATAGTGATGCGAGCTGTAAAACCTGATTCCTTGGCAATTTGATCTCCGTTCAGATATAAATTTCGGTCCATCTCAGCAGTTAATGTAGGGGTTCAAGGATTTTTGCTTCATCTATTTTTATTTAATTCTTCCGACTGTATTTAAAGTTTATATTTCATTAGAGAGACCTAAGAGAATCTCTCGTGCCCCCATTTAATCTTATTTTAAAATGTATATTGAAAATATATATTTCATGCCCATCTCCATAGTCACTAAAAAACATTTTGTGACCCTGTTGTACCGCACACTCGTGCCGAAACGGATGAGTGACTTTCCGTGTTAGCAGTTATTTCTGTGTCGCTTTTGCGGCTGAGTGCAATAGTTCAGAAGTGCAGCTAACAAAATCATTCAGTCTTTTAACGAGAGTCACTGATGTGGTTCCCCTACTCCTCTTTACCACAGGCAAGAACGGGACATACAGAGAAAACAGTCGTTCTCATGAGAGCGTTTTGGTTTAAAAAACAAAACAAAAACTGCACGTTAAACCAAGTGTCGTGAAAGTGTTACGGAGCATGCGAGCGTGGTTAGAAATATACTGCATTTAATGAAGAAGTTAAAAAGTCTTCTTGGGAAGTGTCTGTTAAGGACGAGTGTAGCGTGCTTTGACCAGCGATGAAAGAGATAAATTATACAGCAGGATCTTCCAGTAGAATGACCAAACCGCTGGAATGAATGTTATGTTGCACGAAGCACACGATGCTGAGTTTGTGTTGGTGATTCTCTCTCTGATCTGTCAGTCTGATCTGTCCCAGTACCTGGGGTGGTACACTCAACCTCACTGACATTGTGTGACATCCATCAGTACCTTCAGTTTCATTCATTCTAAATGACTAACAGAGAATGAGTGTAGAAAGTTTCCCATCGGCTCTTGTCATTAATTCAGCTGCTATCTTAAGGCGTCTTTTTAATTTCGCTGACAGCGTCTTCAGAGCCATACCACATAAAGCAAGCGTTTTAAATGCGTTACACGCTTCTCTCGCCTTTAGACGTAGATGGAAAGGAGGGTCATCTCCACTTCCCCACCCCACACGACTGCACCTAGACTCATCTCGACGCGTCAACACGAGAGGGAAACGGAGAAATTTGCTTGACATTTTCCCGCAGCCGCCTAAGCAAACTCCCTTTCCAGGCATAAGGTGAAGTTCCACCCATCTTTTCCCATACGCGAAACGGAATAATCTGTGTTCTCTGGCGTCCATTTCATAAAGCGAACACTTTTTTTTTTAGCAGACTGAATCCTTAACGTGGACGGGCATTGTGATGAATGTCACATTTACAGGGTTTTAGAATGTAGGTTGTAGGGGAAGCTGTCATTTGTTTGTATATTTTGGGCGTATGGCCCATCACCTCAGGTGTCCCGTAAAGCGTACTATCAGAATTATACTGTTATTTGCTTGCTCCCGGTATATGGGGCGGTATATGTAACCATAAGCAGTCGGCAGACTCGAGCAAACTGAGCTGCGTAAGTAGGCTGATCGTCAGCTCCCCGCCCTGGGGAGGAAAGATGCGGGGAATTATCGAGGAGATTGGCCGAGGCCTTGGCGAGCGACTGTGCCACAGATGGACACTACCATTGCCGCGGAGAACATTAGGAACATGGATCGACAAGTCCGTGTCACCGCGGAAGGTGTTGCGATATAGCCCATGACCTTATAGAAATACCGCGTAGAACTGCGCGGCCATGCGGCTGTTTAAAAGTCGGGAGTGCACGTCTGTTTGGATTAGCGCATTTGAAGAATAATGCATTAGCTCGCCAGCGGTTGCAAACTCACTTCGTCACCTTACTTGGTAAAGCATATGTAGGCGCGAGTATTACCTTAAAGGTGCTTTATACTGGGGCTGCATTGCTGAGAGATCCATAGTAAACGTGGAACAACACGTCTGCCATTACGCCGAATGCACTTTAGCAGCCCAGACCAGAAAAGGAAGTGTGCACTTCAGTCCCATAATATGCGTCCTTACCCGCGGCGTTTCGCACTCACCAGATACAACCCCGCTTCAGACTGCCGCGCTCAGCATCTCAGCCGTTGCCATAGTGATTTCCAGTGCCCTGTTTCCAAAACGCGCTGCAGACTTTCTAAAAATAATCACAAGTCCGTCTGACTGTTTTTTTTATTTTTATTAGTGTTTTCCACTTATTTACCTTTGCTAACATTTCAGGACGGATGTAGCACAAGTGTGTCTGGCCTGCGTATTTTGAGATTTTGAAAGGCAGTGTGCCCAGAGATATTTGAGTCAATCACTTTTACAGGAAAAAAAAGAGTTCTTGCCCTATTTTATATGGTCGTGCAAATACCCAGAACATAGAAAAAAGTTTAAAAAGTAGGAGCAATGTTAACTTAGATCTTGGTGAATTCGGAAGGCTTTAGATGTGTATATGGCAGCACCTTGAAGAGACACTGATATACGTCTAGCCATAGGATGTGTGGGAGGCATATCTGGAACCGTGTGGGCATCCAAGATTATTCTTATACATGACGGTTAGCTCTGAAAGAGACATGTGCAATGATGCAGTGAAACTGAATTCAGAAACACCTCGACTATTACATTGACAATTACACTGGAGTTCCCCAATATTTCTACAACTGGCACTGTCACAGTGGGTTTGGCCTTGGCTAGAGAATGGGAGAGAGAGAGAGAGAGAGAGAGAGAGAGAGAGAGAGAGAGAGCGAGAGAGAGAGAGAGAGAGAGAGAGAGAGAGAGAGAGAGAGAGAGAGCACTAGCTGCTCAAACAAGTCCTGGAAATTAGATATGAAGTATTTTAATTATATGGAATGATTGCTACTCATAGTTTTCATCCTTCCCAGGACTAAGAGCTGTCCATCTATGTTACATAATGCTATAGAACAAGAGAAGACAGAATACAATACATATTTTATAATGAAAATGCCAAAAGTTTATCTCCAAAAAAAAAAAAAAGACACTTAGAGTAATCTTTATTCAGGTCATTTGAACTTTGAACACTTGAGCTTGGAACAAATCCTGACAGAAAACATTGACAGAGCCCAGAATTGTCTGAGTTACATTTTGGATGGGTGAAGAAAACAGAAGATGAACAGGGGTTGTGAAGCATCAGTATTTTTGGTTGAGGAGTCAGGTCATATCATCGCTGTTCTTTAGCAGCTACAAAACTGAGGTAGACCTCCAGACACTTCAGATACAGAATATAAAGAGAATATCAATTATTACTCATTTAAACACAGCAATACACTCACAGAGAAATTTTAGGATTAATAGCTATCGACCACAAGTCTATTTAGTGCTAGGAAAATATTACACTCTAAAACACTGCTTACAATAAGTGAGGCCTTTTTAAAAGATTGAGAGAATGTGCCTAGTAAAGATAATGTGTCTAACAGTTTATTTAAATTAACTTGATCATGTTCTACTGAAAGTCAGTGAAGTCTCAGTGGTTACTGCAAAGCCAGTCGTATAATGATCTAATTGTGTTATTGACAGAGAGAGAATAATTATTTTCCACAAAAATATCATACAGCACCACCAAGTAATACCATTATGTATCCACATACATGATGAAATAAATAAAAAATTGCCTGTAAATACGGTAGTTGGTATGATACAGAGGAACAGATACAAAGCAAAAGACTAAAAGGTTGTGCAATATAACACTTAGTGCCAATGTCAGGGTGACTTGGCACATTTTAAGATACTTGGCATTACCAGTTCCAGAGTAGTAGTATTTCTTATAGAAAGTGGAGCACATTTCTGTAGTACTGTTAAGATTCTATTATACTTTATTTATAGCAGCAAAAAGGATATCATCGCTTTTAACATCTAGGGCTTAACAAATACCAATAATATATTCAACTCTCCTGTCAATATTTGTTACTTATGACTTGTACAATGTGCAAGCCATGTAAAAGAAACTCGTTAAACAGCAAATGTCATTCAACTGCAGCACTATAAGACAAATAAGGTGAAAAGGAATTTTCAGACCTAATTATCTTATGTACCTAGGTTTCAGCTGCACCAGTGCTGAATTATGACCTCTTCATCGAACTCAGTAAGGAGATCAGCATATATATGACATAACAGTCTGTTCATGATAACAGTCTGGCCGAGTCCTTTGTTAGTGTATTCGTTTATAAAAATAACTGTGATATATGAACATGTAAGGTAATAACATTGCACCAAGAAACTAACAGTCTTTGAAAGGTTGTGGGGAAGCTTTTGTTATTTTGGACAGGTAAATGAGCCTGACAGTTCTTTATTTACAAAGACGTTTCATCCTCTAACTGACTGCTTATTTTCTCCTGAAATTCTTTTTTAGAGAAAATTATACATTAAACTTGGAAAATAATCTGTTCTGTTAGGTCATTGAACAAACTTTATGTTGAGGTTATTTACTGGGCATTAAACTATTTATCATCTTATCAGATTACTAGTCAGAGCATTCTTGGGATCTTAGTAGAAAAAGATCAGGCCATGAGACTTTTCAAAGCAGAAAGGTCTCACAAAACAGCCCAGCTCCTGGAGAATAGGCCGACTGGTGCATAGTCTTAACTCCGTTTCATGACACCCATGTAAGAAACATCAAAAACAGCACAACACCCATTACAGATAGTTTGAGGAGACACAGCGAGTCATTATATACAAGGCCAGTTCCATCTCTGAAACATCAACCTTAAACTCTTGCCTCTGCTTCAGAAGATCAAATCTACAAGTTATTGCCCCCATAGCTTTCATCATCTCTAGCCACTTACTACAAAGGTCCCAGATACAGGGACTTTTAGGCAGTCAGCACACAACTCATCCCAGCAGATCAATAAATTCATCCTTTCTCCAGTGCTTAAGGTACTATGTCCTCCCTGCCCATGCTATTCTACCCAGCAGCCACATGCGAACCACTGGTGGGTCCACGTCAGTGTAAAGCTCACGTCATCTCTGGCCTCTGCTCAGTTGGATTTGTGCTCTCCGTTCTTGGCCCAGCCTCTGGTCATGGCTGACACCACCACGCTGTACATGTTGAGCCACGCCTGGCGCAGTGCCGTGGTGTAACTGGCGCCCAGACTGCACTGCAGCATGTGGAGCAGGGCTTCTCCAACCACCTGATCGCATGAGCATACAGAGATATGAGCATGGAGACAAGGAGGCTGCACCGAATAAGCCAGCTGTTCTGGAAATGTCTTATTGTTCTTCAACTGGTGTCCACACAGAGGAGATTTTAAAGGGCAGGTTACATTGCCGACATTGATTAAATCGTGTAAAGGATTAAAAAAATAAACATTTTCTGGACAAACCCAGAAACCCCTGCTAGCTCTGCTATGCAGTCCAAGTCTAGGCCATCATGGAGTGATAAACCTCTTCACTATTATATAAAATTTTTACATGCATGCAGATCCATGCATGCTCCTGCTCTGAACACCGAACGCTGGCGTACTTACGGCGAAGGACTGGGTTTTAACACCCACAGCATGGTGCTTCTTGCCCAGGTTCAGCAAGAAGTCTTCCAAAGAATGCAGGTCATCAAGATGGTTGACGGCTGCGTCGATCACCACCATCACCTGTAAATAGGCACGCACACTCAGTGTTTCCACGTGTAGTCACTATTGGCAAAAAGTCAGTTTTAGCCGTCAAGTACAACAGGGGAGATGTTTTCAGGCACAATTAATCGAGAGCGGATAGGGATGGAGGAGACCGCATCGGTCTCACCTTGGTGACATGGTCGAGGAACTCAGGGCTGGAGAGGCAGTCCGGCACCGCACCACACTTGGTCTTGTAGCTGAAGAGGCTGAGCAAAGCCGGGTCCAGTTCGAACAGCCTGCGGAAGACACTGTTACATGATAGACCTCTCTATACATCGCTGATGCTTTACAGAGTTGTTCGGAGAGGCAGACGGGCTGAACCGAAATGGGAACCTTGCTTCAGCCTGTCGCCAAGCAACAAGTCAAGCCTCTGCTTGAAGTATGGTGAAAAGCGGCAGGCAGCCATGAGATGACAGGGAATGTTTGATGCGATTGTTTATTTAGGATAAATGAGGGGCTTACGTGCACATACCTTACACTACTACTTTGATTAAATGTCATTTATCGGTCATTTGAGCCAGCATGTTTAAAGAATATTGAATTCATCAAATGTTAATTAATTTTACATAAATTAATTAAATACATAAATTTCTTTTACACTTAATACTACAGTATAAGACTACACCCACAACTAGTTCTACTTGGTGGCGTTTCCTTAAAAACACAAATGAGAAGACAAACAAGTAAATGGAAAATAAAGTTAAACTGGTCCTCCTTAGAAGGTCAGAGGACATGATGGTTGGGAAAAAACATATTGTAAACATATTTGTTAAATACATTAGCAGCTTCATTGTGTCTAAAACAATTATGACATTAAATGAATGTGAAATTCATCTGCATCTCCATCAAATGTGGTTGCTCATAAAAGTGAATACAGTCTCAATATTTTATTCAGTTCCAACTTCCGAACTAAACTGGTAGATCCTAATCCAGATGGTCCTACCTGGTAAACATGACAATGCCGTGTGGGACCTTGTTCTTTCCCAGTTTCTCCCAGCTGTCCCGGATCAGTTGTTTGTCTTTGCCTGAGAGTTCCTCCATGCTGCCGCTCAACGCCCTACTGCCTATGCCTGCACAGGAAGATTGCACAAAGTTTGTGTCCTCCTATTTAAACCACGACTTCTGATCCACCGTTCCCATTTCTTTAATCACGCTATGAGGAAGATCCTTACTTCTGCTCCGCCTGAAAAGAACAAAAAAAGGAGTCAAAACACGCAGCCATTTACGAGTCTATGGAAAATCAGGGAGCCCTGTGTAAGTGTCATTTCAGAACAAGAGAGGGATGAACTGCAAGCAAAAAAAAACTTGTCAGGAATGCTACCTTCATTCGTGTGCCATTGCCTCCTATCCCAGGGTGGTGCCGTGTGCTAAGGGGACGTACCTTTGCTTTCCTGTTCTAGAATGACCTTGCTTTCTCAGTGGCTTCTTCTGCCTCTTTCGGGCATTGGGATTTTGAGGGTGTTTCGTGGGAATATGTGCATGTGAAGCCTGCAGTCCTTGTGTTTGCTCTCTCTCTCTCTCTCTCTCTCTCTCTCTCTCTCTCTCTCCCCCTCTTTCTTTTGCTCCCTCTCCTTGTCTCTATCTCTCTCTATCCCTCCCTTGCTCACTCGCTCCCTGCTCCCTCTCCCCTTGCTGAAGCGGGCTTCTTCACGCTAGTTTGACGTGCGGTCACGGTGACATGACAGGGGAGTCTGCATCCTCCTTCGCTGTCTCCTCATCAGTCTCCCTTCTCTACCTTTTACCTGTGATTCGCCACGGAACGCTCCTACATTTGCTCATCCTCCTATTCAGTGTGCATATTTATGTAGTTAACGAGGAGAGACGGAACACGGAAACAGACGAACAGATCCGAGCTCTGTGTTGCTCCTAGCGATAGGAAGATGAAGATGTCAGGAGCCACAGCTCCTCCTGCAGGTGAGATCCTGGCTGTCAACAGAAGGACAAATTTTATTTCTTCACAAAGAGTAGAGTTAAAACACAGAGCAGCCCTCTGCAAAGTCTTGAAAAATAGGTACAACATAAATACTTTCCCAGGTACAAAATAAATAAGTCAGGAATGCTGTGTTTGTGAACTGCACCATACCAAGTAATGTACTAAATAGCCAGTGGCTTTGCCAGAGATTGTGGCACTATCTTAAATTTATTTACACAAATAGCAACTCTACAGCTGCTGTTAGCAAAAAAAGGATGATCGTTTATTTATTTATTTTTTTCTTAATTGTACAGTTTATTTTAGAGCATATGTCAAAGGGCTGATCAGGTTAGTGATTTCAATTCAGTTTCAATCAGTGCAAAAAAGAAACTGACCTCATACATTCTCCCAGGTTTATAAAAGCACTGCTGTCATTATGAAGGACAATCTGTCAGGGAATGACAGGGTAGCAAGAGAGAGCACAGTTGCCATGACGACCTTGCAGAAGCCCTTGAAATGCTGAAAGCTCGGGCCACATCTCTCAGATCCCAGGCTGTTTTCCTCCCGTCGGATTCTCGATTAAGCTTGTGCGATATTGACAGGCAGCGTAGCCTACATACTGCTTATGGGACCACGTGTCCCATATATTTTGATATTCTCTGACAGACGATTTACATTTACATGGTGGCTAGGTTCAGTGTTTTGTTTTTTCATCCCTCAGTATGGCCTCAGTGAATTAAGTCAGTGAATTCTTCAAGGCATAATATATCTTTTACCTACAAAATGCGTAATCCCAGCCAACTTTACATTTTGTACTCTAGGTTGTACTTTCAGCAGAACAAATGCACTGATTTCAGTTTTATTAACTCAAAAGATTTAAGCGATATGTTTAAACGTGCTGCAAAATTTATGCTCTTAATTTCTGAAACTTATATCACCAAAGGAATCAGAAATAGGATTGACAACGTGTTCCCTGTAAGACTGGTCCGGGTACAAGTTGTCTTGAAGTGGTAGGCCACAGAGGCAGTGCGCGAACATGATGAGAGAGAAATAACTGAGGCTGTTTGCTTTAGCGGTACTGTGGCTCTAGAAATAGCCAGACTTCATCCCCAAGATTTACATCTCAGAAAAGGGAGGTTCAGATGTGCCTTGTCCCAAAAGAGAACTTGCTACGTTATTCCTGTAGTCATTCCCGTTGGGCTCAGGAAATAAAGCTTTTCTCTGTGACAGTTATAGATAATAATTATGGTACCGTTGTCCATCACTACATTGACTTTGTAGACCCACAGTTGACATGCTGCTAAGGGTATTTGCTTGTATCGCATGGTAAATGTTGTCTAATTCAATGTTTGTTATTATTTTGTGGTACCAACCCCCAAGAGACTTCCTTCTCGCTGCTTCGATAGGTGTAACGTCCTTCGTGTGGTCTCAAACATGAGCTAATGGGTAAGAAGTAAAACTTAAGCAAACGTGTTTTAATATTCAGTTCCCTTTGGTTTTTACCTATTTGTTTTTGGCCTGCAAGTGTTTTTCTGCAGTCCCCAACACATTTTGATCCACAAAGCCCAACTTGTCATTGATTTTGTTTATTTTACTGCGCATGCTGTGAATCATAATCACCCTGCCACAGCAGAAATCACTTCTAATCACAATATGTAAGCATTTACAAACAAATGGCAACAAAGAAATGAGCTACATCTCCCGGCTCTGGATGGCTTACCACATTTCTCAACAAGCCTGGACTGTTGAACTGATTCTAGATGCCGGAATGTGCCAGTGTTCTTGCGCCTGACCGCGCCGTGCTCCCCTCCGCGGTCGCCAGGCATGCTGGGACCGTGTGCCAATGCCTCGCTGCCTGTCAGCTGATGTCTTAGCCAGGGGCTCTGCGCTGTCTTCTGCTCCCTCCTCACTGTGGCCGCTGTCCTCCCATGACCCCACCCTGCTGCAGCCGTGGTTAATTTCACCCTCTGTCCTTGCAGTTGTTACATCACAAACACATATGCTTACGTGCCAACAATAGAAAAAGCCTGCTACCAAGGCTAAAATCATACATTTGTCTATATGTAAGTATAGTATTGGACATTCAGCGGGAGAGACAGTTTTAACTTTACTGGCCATTAGAGAGGAGCTACGCTTATGTTATCCTGTAACACTGTAATAAGTATTTTTCATGTTGCTTGTATATATCTTTCGCTGTTTGTGGTTACGGGAAACTATTATAACGTACCACTTATAGAACAGAGCAGTTTAAAGAATCCAAATGTTTGCCATTGACAAGTAAACTAGAGTTAATTTGTATTTAAATATATAGGTTCCCCAGTAACCAGCAGTCAAGCACAGTTAGGAAACCGTGACTCACGTGTACTGCAAATATGCACCCTCGTTAAGATCCCGCTTTGCGTGAGCCTGCATACCTTTGCTGGGTCCCCATCTTAGAGCTATGATCATCACTATCAGAGTCAGCATCCTTATGATTTGATCTGTGGTTTTCATCATTTTCTCCTTTGGATCTCACAAAGTCTTCATCCAGGCCTGCTTGCGCTAGAGTGTTTCTATATATGCGCTCAACATCGCTCTTTGCATTTTTCTATGAGAAGGAAATTTGTAAATATGAAACAAGGAAAGGAATGTTATGGCTGCAAGCTTTGGTTGGTAGATAAACAATTAAAGCATCCATGTAGATTAAAGGTAAGTCATGCTGGTATGTTTGAAACTTGGAAAGGACAAAATTCTGGGTTTGTACGCACCTGTGACACCTGTTCAAAGAGGTATGGGCGGGTCGTGACTCGAGCTCTCATCTCCCTCAGTTCTCTCTTATAATCTTTCACTCGCTCCCGATCGGCCTGTCTACCGGTGCAAAAAAAGAAGAAGAAAGAATTCAGTTAGTCAGCTGATTGTTGTACTGACCAAACCTAGTCCTGTCTGACACATATGGCCACAGAACAGGGCACTTGCCTGTGCTGCTTGAGTTTCTCCTGGTACACTTCTTTCAGGCTCTTGTGGGGGTCCATGGCCTTAGAGCGTGCCAGCACTGCTCTGCTAATGGCTTCAGCATTCATTCGATGTCGTTTCATCCACTGAGCGTTTTCCTGCTCCTTACTATCCCTAAGCTCCAGGGACTTCCTGAGTGGTGTGGAGAGAAAACAAGGAGGAAAGTGAAATCAGGAATTGTTTTAACTGATAGGCCGGTTTCCTAATCACAGCGGCATGTATGATAAGTGATAAGTCCTGCATCTTCACGATGGTGCGCATTAGTAATCCGTCAGCACCACGGCACATGTTAATAAGCGATACTCGTGGTTGCTGTGATACTACCAGGTGTTTGAGGAACTTCTACCTTCCTGGAGCTTCCTGCTTACCTTATGGCCATGGACCTGCTCCGGGCAGCATCTGTTATGTATGTTGGAAGAGTGTCCATGGATAATGATGTCAAGCCACAGAATGAATGACTTTTCTTTAAACTGCTCTTGCATGTATATGTCTAACGATACAAAAATGTAATGTTAGAGTTTATTAGAAGAGAAACAAAGACTTTAAATAAGAATGCAATGTCCATTTTTTAAACTATGCTAAATGCTAAATGTACCAGTTGTTCGTCTGGCCTGCTCTTGCTCTGGCGTGGTTGAAGTGCAGATGTGCGCAGCTGGAATGGTTGGCAGAGGGTGATCTCCCTCTGTTCTGCTCTCTCCTGCAACTTGCTCTGGAAGGCCTGGTACAGCTTATCAAAATCAGGCACTTCTGCGTTGATCTTTGGACGGAAGGATGGCTTCTGCTCCAAGAAGCCCAACACCTTGCTCTTGGTCCTCTGGGCAGTGCGTGTTGGGCAGTCAGCTCGGTGAAACAGGTTCTGGATGGGGGCCGAGGAGGCCCTGAGGGTCTCCTGAGCCCTCGCCTGAATGCGGAGCTTCCTCTGTTGCTCCGCCTCTGAAGTGACATTAATCGAAGTTTGCAGTTTGATACCTTGCAATAAACGAGCAATTGGAAGCTTAAACTGAGAGACTGGAAGTTACTTGTTTAGGATAAATATGAATCATAGATCATGACGTTTCCAGGTGACTTACTGACTGCACAAGTAATCATTAAAGCATAAAATAAGTTAAAGACATCAAAAATGATCTTTGTTTATGGAAATTGAAATTTGCTTAAAGAGCACCTTTCAGATGTTCAGAGATTGCTGGGTCTGTAACTTCTTTAAGTGTAGGCCTCCTTGCGGCAGCGTGTTTCCTGCCTTCTCTGTGCTGCTCAGGGCCTGAGCCCTGCCTTGGCCTGCCTCTCTCCCGCTCCTCCCTCTGGTGGAAAGTGAAGGGCCTCTGCATGGTGAGGAGGAACTCTGTCCTCTGCTGCCGAGCCTCGTGCCTCGCTCGCTCCCACTCCCGAACCATGTCATCATAGCGGGCCCGGAAGATGTGCTTGGGTACGGGCGCCGCACGGAACTGCTTCTGACACTCGGCCCAGGCCATTTCCTCTTTGTCAAGTGGGATATCCTGGAGATGGGCCGTTCTCATCATGCCTTGAGCCACATTCGGAGCAGTGCCTGATGTCCATGCTCGCCCGGGCATGGGGGTTTTCTCCCGACTCATCTTGGAGCTCAAATCAGGTGTGGAGGAGGAGCGCTTTGGTTTATTAAACCTTTACGTTTGGAAGGTTTCACACAGGCATTACCATTACATACAACAACCTCATTACATTTCAATAAACCTGCACTAACATTACATTCAACAAACTTACAGTGACTTATTTAAAAGGTGTATACAAACGTCTTACCCAGTGATGATATCCCTAACAACTTTTGTAATGAGAAGTAAAACTGGGCTTACATGTAGATGTGCCCTCTGTTTTTGGAGCTGTTTCTATCACCACGGGTGTTTGCCAGTGGCCCGTGTGTCTTGACTGGGGAGCCGGTGTGTGAGGACAGCAGTGAGTCCTGCAGTATCCGCCCCTCTAGATCGGCCTGGTGCTCCAGCTGGACCTGCTGAAGCTGCTGCTGGTGTGCAGCCTTCAGGGAGGCTAAACGCAGCTCCAAAGATGCCTCCGGCCGCTGCCCATCCTCTAGAAAGGACTGAACTGTCTCTGACATTTCCATCATGCCACTCTCAGTAACAGGTTCTTCAAACAGGGAGCCCTCTAACTGGGAGAGGGGGTCTGGAAAGAGGAGTAGTTTAGCTTCACATTAGCCTTTTATATGAAGTACATAAGGCGAAAACCTCTCCAGGGCGAGAACAGGAAACAGCACCATTCGGAAAACTATTATTGAAAGGTGTGTCTAAGTTATACAGGGTGACCATACGTCCTCTGTTTCCCAGACATGTCCTCATTTTTGGACCTAAAAATGTGTCCTGCCAGGATTTCTAAAATGCTTACAATTCCCAGTATTTGGCCTTCCTTTCATGCTGTCATTTGCTTTCTATAGCTGCCATACACTGTGCGGCTGTTTTTTCCACTGCTTTGGCCATTCTTTATACGTTCCCTCTTCTCACATGCCACAATTATTCCATCGTGTACACGCCCTAGGGGCAAACATTGGTCAGACTACTTCTCAGCATCTGTATATGTGTGTGTGTGTGTGTGTGTGTGTGTGTGTGTGTGTGTGTGTGTGTGTGTAGCTGCTTTATGGTAGCATATGGTCAGGGCACATGAAGTTTACCTTCCATATGAGCTTTTGTATGATGCCTTAACAAGGCATAAAATGCCAAACATAGAGCTAATTGTGACGCTCTGAAGGTCAGGCTCATTTTATAGTGATGTCTGTTTTATCCATGTGACAAAATAATTTGACATAAATCAGTCTTCTTATGATCCTACCCCACCACCTACAATCTGATTAAATTACCTTTAGGCTTATAAATCTAATAAAACAAATCAAAGCAAATATCACAGAATTATAGATGTGAAATAGGCAGAGGTTGTGTGGACATCTGTATTAGACTAGATTTACATATAGAAAGGAATACGATTATCTGGACATATGGGCCCTGAAGGCAATTGTTATTGGTCATGTAAGTAAGTTTAATAAATAAATTTGTTAAAAGTCCTCAATCCTCTTTTTTAAAACTAAAATATGGTCACCCTAAAGATATAGTATTCTCTAATCCTTTTGTGCGTCTACTTGTATGGAAAGGATGAAATTAGCATCATCATTATGATCATCATGGTCATTATTATTATTACTTTAGCTGAGCACTACTGTTTATATGCAATAACATTCTGTAGGTTATTACTATGTGAAATTTTCCAAAAGAATAGAACACGTTTGCTTGTCTTCCTTTTATGAAAAGCACGCCTGCTGCAATCATACGTAGGGCTCTCGTTACTATGGCAACCAAAACGCCGAATCCACAACACGTTCTTATTTTGTGGAAATCACGTAAAAGCAAGCTAGCAACATTCACGAGACATGCATGTGTATTAAAGCAGCTGTACAGAAATGTGCTAGTACCAAGCAATTTCATTAATTTGTTTTGTAGACTATTTGTTTCCAAATGACTTAAGCTTTAAAAACAAACCCCGTCTAAAGATCTAGCTAACTATTTCAGTTCTCACCAGGGTCTTCTGATTCATGGTGCAGCTGACATGATGCAGTCGCAGACGAAAAAGAGACATAATCCGGCGATAGAATTTTACCTTTAAATTTGTTTTAATTTGACCTTTTCCTTTCCACGGATCGGTCGCCAAAAGCCTCTGGCCATGATGTGCAGCAAACTAGTGCCCACCCACAAGCGTTACGGGACACTTGGGTATGATCGCACTTTGAACTGAAAACGGAGAAGCAAGTCAAAAACTCTCAGGTGTTACATTAAGTAATTTATGCTTTCATATAGACCACACAAGCCTTTTAATAAGATTTTAATATTATTTTATCTTCGGAATGTCTCCCATGTTCTCGGTTGCGGATTCCCTCCAGAGCGGTAGATGGCGGTAAATATAAGTACTCCCTAACATCACGTTTCCTGTAGCTTAACTAGCAATAGCTAGTTCCGTAGAAGGAGATTTTTCTGTGATTTGATGTACGCAGTTATATGAACTCATTTATTCTGAAAATGCTGGCGATTGAAGGCTGATGTTAAGTGGATCTATAATACAGGGTGTTTTTCATCCGCTGTTGAACTCATATGTAGTCATCAACATGTCTGTGTAAGAGAACTTTAAATAGGATTGCTAGCTAGCTAGCTAACTGACGTTGTCAATAAATGCAAAAACTGGGTAAGATTTGCTGTTACTTTACAATATAGCTGGCGTTTAAGAACAACCAGGTTGCTCACACATAACACGTACAAAGCTGTCTGTCCTAGAATGTTTACTTTAACCAAAGTTAACATGTTAGCTGCAGCTGGAGTATGGCGGCGGTGCATTAACATTACTATTAGAAGTTTGAACGGGGCGAAAGTCGTTACCAGAGGATTTGTGTCCTCCGAGAACGCTGAAGAATCGGGCAAAGCCGACAGTGATGTATACGACATAATAATATCCGGTGGAGGAATGGTGGGGACTGCGATGGCATGCTCTGTAGGTGAGTTTTGCAAATAAAAAACCTTCAGAGCCGTTTGTATAACGTCTCTCTAACGTCTAGTTCGGTCGTGTGAGTCTCCCACGATAGGCTTCAGTTCAGTATTGTCAGTATTCCCAATCATAACCCGAGTTTCCCCTCACTTTTCTACGACCCCAGCCTTTTCCACATCAAGGCGAAGTAGCTACTTATTTTGTTTCATAGAACTATTTAGTTTGGCAGCGAATAACTGTCCACACAATTTAAGGCAGCAATTGCGGTTTTAGTGTAAACCTACTCCGGGGTCTTAGGGTGCCAACGTGCCCGAGGTGCAATTAGCATGCAGATTTTATGAAAAGTTGGTTTCTCATGCTACCCCGTCATCGCTTTCAGGCAACTAGCGAAGCACTTTGGCTAAATCGTTCCACCAGAAATAACACCCCCCGTCCACCAGTAGCATCAAAGCGCTATGATGTGTGAACGTTCATAAATGGTGTGTATATTTTTTTGTCTGTGCAGGCTTTGATCCAAATTTGCAAGGCAGCAAGATTCTGCTGCTGGAAGCAGGCTCAAAGAAAGAAATGGACAAGGCACCAGATGTGTACAGCACAAGGGTCAGCTCCATCAGTCCAGGCTCTGCTACCCTCCTCAGTGGTACATTACCTTTACTTCATCAGCTTTTGTTCTTAAGACCTTCAGTTTTAGTCTTCGGATTGCACTGTATTGTATATTCTTCCATCAAACAGCTTTATCATTCTGCCACAATTGCAAGTTATAGATGTGGTGCCTAATGCATAACACTGCAGGTGTAAGACAAAGTTTAATTGCATATAGGCAGTGCAAATATGAAAAACACTTTGTTTCCCTGTTCAAGATTTCCCTGTTCAAAAACAGTTGAATACTGGACAGTGCTTGGCACAAGTGTGTATACTTTAATCATGATCGATTAAAGAGAGTAGCTCAGCTAAGGCATGTGTCAGTTCCTAATGTCACATGTAGTGGAGGTGCACATAGGATTCCATGAGATCAGTCTTATATCTGTTGAATGTCGTTTTTGACGGGGTATGTATGTGCATGCATGCAAGACACTTGATAGCCCAAAGGTAGAAACTATCTAGTGACACTATTAACTATACAAATATATTTTGCATAGTTATAAGGACAAATGCTGAATGACATCATCTTTTAAGACATGCGTTTACGTCTTAACAAAAAAAAACAAAAAAACTAAAGTGCATTAGAGTTTCCTGATACCTCAGCCATGCAAAGGCACATGCAATGGTCTGTTGACCCATTTGAAAACCACATGCTTTTTACAATGGGGCATCTCTCAAACTCCATCACCGAGAGCTAGTGGTGTTTGTTGGGAAGCAGCCTACCAAGCAATTATGCCCCAAAAAAGTAACATTTAGACAAAGACAAGGAGTTTAAAGATCTGTTGACACATTTAGAAAAACAAGATAATTTCAACAGTACATAAACACAGACTAGATTATGTGGAATGCCATCAGAACAAAGCCATAGATGTCAAACCATAATGAAGATGGTCTTAATTGATATACCCAGATTGTTTTGGGCACCATATCTTATTTGTAATACAAAGAGAAACTGGTTAGTGACTTCACTGAATATTTCACATCACCTTTTATCTATCAAATTGTCCTCTTTTGAATAAAGGCACTACAAAAAGATGTTACGATGTAGTGAGTTAAGTCATTCTGGATTGCATTGAAGCAGTCCGTGTGTCATTCTGTAAAAGAATGAATGGCTGTGTACATTGAGCCACATAAGACTTCATTTAAGACAACACTTTGGTGAATTGAGGGGCATTACCCAATCAAAAAACTCTTGGCAAGGAAACATACGTCTGGTCCGATGATGGCAAAGATCTAGAGAGGATGCTCCCTGTCATTAAGCCTATTTGCAGCAATGCTTGTGTATAGAAGATCCACCAGGAAATATGGTCAGATGGATAAGGGGCACTGGTTGTCTCACACATGGATCATGGCAGAAATTTGGATCCATGTCGATTGCTCCTTTTTATTTTGGTCCATTACTGTCTTCATTAAGCTTGGCCTGTTTGGAGCAGTGTGATGGGAATATACAGTATGTGAACAGCTTCTTTGGTCCAATTTTGTATAAACAAATCCTGTATTTAGCAGAATCTGCTATAAAACTATGAATTTAAAGTACTTTGGGTGTGTTTGGGTTTCAAAAATATATGGATTGTGTAGATCCATATATTGGAAGTGTATTTCATTAGAAGTGTATTTCAAACACAATTAATAATTGTGACCATGATGACAATAATTCAGTCAGTTTTATTATTTATACTTATCCAATCCCTGCTGCTTGCCAAGATGATGTCAGAACTGCTTAACATGTAGTTAACGGATATGCTGTCTATGTAAGGTAGCTGGAGACAACTGTGGTGAATCCTCATTAATCTGCTAATCCATGTCAATCACACACTGTGACTCTATTTGTATTTGTTTCAAATCACAGGTCTTGGTGCTTGGGATCATATTGTCAATCTAAGATGCAAACCCTATCAAAAAATGCAGGTCTGTATACATTATCCAAAATATTGGAGTTAACTAAACCAAATGGTTATCAGCAAGTTAAAGGTAAACTAAGTGAAATCAATTTTGCAACCAGTTCACAGACTGGTGAAAAAAAAAGCCTTTCTTTACTGCACTGGGCAAGGGCACAATGGATTTTTTTCTTTCCTGCTTCAGTGTCAAAACAATTCACATATACAAGTAGTTAGCCAGCAATGCAGGGTTGACATGCCAAACATAAATATGCCCTTACATGACCTTTTAAAGGGGAACAATGTAATGTATAATTATAGACTGTGAAATATCCATCTTTAAAAAGGTATAATTAAAGTAATTTTAAAAAGCCTAAATAACTCACTGTTTCAAAATAAACACCCAAAGAGAGATGTATAGCACCGTAAGTTAAAAACACCAATATCATTTTGCTTATACTATTGAGATAGTTATCAAAATGTACATATTCAGCCAGAAACTAATGCCATAGGACTTAAGAATAATAAATCCATTTAGTAAGCAAAGACCCAAATCAGCCTCATGCCTGATTTGATCAGTGTTCATACATTAGGATCTGATTTCTTGCACTACTGTACATCTGGATGGCAATACAAGCCTAGTTCTCCTGTCTACTAATTAGGAGAGTTTATGGTGAACACAGGGGCTGGAGGTTGAAGCTGTGGATAGTGCAGAGGTCAGCAGCAAAGATCTTTTGGTTTACACACTGTGGGAGACATGCAGGCAGACTGCAAGTGTGCATTTTCTGCCCCCACCAAAAACATTGTGACTTCTGGACAAGCTGAAGGGTCATCAGAGGTCATCAGAGAGCATGGTGACATCCCTCATTCCCTTTACCTTCTCTGTGTCCCTTTTCATGTTGGAGTGTTCAAATCAGGAAAGTGTTCAAATAAGGGAAGCAGTTGACTGAGATCGGCCTATCAAGGTTCCCTCTCACTTTCCAATTAAGACCCAAATGGTTAGCGGGAAAAGACCAAAATGGGTTTGGGAAATGCCATGTACCAGAAAACGTATATTTTAAAGGTTTGGAGGTTCACTGCAAAGTTATCAGAACAGTCTTTCTTCTCAGAGTGGTCTTTACCTTTTGTAGTATCTAGAGTAAATATAGCCGTGTAAATAGGCTCATTTTGGTGATGGACAGTTTATTTTAGTAGAGACTAAAAGTACATAGCAACACAAAGCAATTTGAAACTTATCAACAGCAGTAGTTTTCCTATGTGTAAAATCCTTGTAATTCTGGGCTTGGTCACATTTTAAACCTTTCAACAAACCATGTATGAAAGCGCAATGGCACCACTTTTAGTGGTTTTAGTATGGGCATATACTGACTGCTTTATGACCAAAAAGATAAAAAGCCCTTGCATTTTGTTGCCTATGGATTCAGTTGCTTGTTACCTTAGTAACAAGTCATTTCAGGACTTAGAAAAAAACAGCTGTATCAACAGCTTGGTCATACTTGAGTGTTAAAGCAAGTCTAATGTTTTGCAGACTGAAAAGCAATCAGTTATTAAAAGTTGTCCCTCAAATACCGTGACAGAGAAAACTTTAGCTTGACAGAAAAGTTGGCATGTGCATTATTTATTATTTGCCTAACTATAAAATACAGGCATAATTAAAAGTGCAAAGAATGACATTTCATATTTTTCCTGAGTGTTTCCTAGGTTACCCGTGCAACCTCAAGGGGCTTTGTTGCCCTTTGCTCAACTCAGATTGATGTTTGGTTTGCTTTTTCTTTTTCTTTTCTTTTTTTCTTTTTTTTTGACTGAACGTTAGGACCTAGTTGAATAGCTAGCTGGAAGTCCAGAAACAGGATGCGAGCAGTGCATGTAAGGATAGACTTGTGAACCACCAGAGTAATTGGCCCTGTGCTTTAGGTTTGGGATGCTTGTTCAGACGCCTTGATTACGTTCGATAAGGAGAATCTGCAGGACGAGATGGCGTACGTTGTGGAGAATGATGTCATCGTAGCCGCCCTCACCAAGCAACTGCACGCTCTCTCTGGTAACTGGATTGTTTTGATCTTTTGATTAATTATAAAGTAATCTGTATGTTGGCTTTGGAGATCATATATTTACATGATGAACATATATTTACATCCACAAGTTTTGATTAGAGTAAAGAAAATAAATAAATAAATTGACCGTGAGATTAAAATTAATGATGTTGACTGAAGTCTAAAATTTTCTGTCAACCTCAGTAGTGGACTGAGTAAATGTTGTGGATGTTGAACTTGGATGTTGAGCTGTGTTATTGCTACTGTGCAGTCTTCAGTTTTCAGCAAGCTGCGTGCTCCTGTTAGCCCTTTGAGTGTCCTGTGCAGCCCATTGTCCTGTGCAATGGAGTCTCACTTCCAAGCCCATGCACCGGAGACTGGAGTCGGCCCAGCTGGTTCCATGCCTACCCCCTGGCAAATGATGTCACCACAAGCTGTTCCTTCCTGTCCTGGTGTTTTTTGTTTATTTGTACTTTTTTGCCCTTTTTTAAAGACTCAGCCTCTTTTGTTAGGAGCAGGGTTTCCCTGCTATTTCAATCATGCAGCACTTTTCTGCTGGTGGGAATTAGTTTCCATGAGACCCAAGTCTGCACAGGCACGTGCATTGGTCTATTGACCATTTGAAAACCACATGCTTTTTACACTGGGGCATCTCTCCAGGCAACTGGGAGCTGCAACAAATTGTCATTATAATTTACCAGACCGCTCTCAGCCTCTACAAATGAAGGCTTGGCCCTGCCTTGCCATAATCTGGAAAACGGCATATTTTAACCCCCAAAACGACATTTTTGCGGAAAAAGGGGGGAAAATATCAGGATGCACTCGGCAGATGTGGCAGCACGTGTGCTTTCATGTGCAAATTGACTTGTCTTTTCTTTTCCTGGGGAGCTCAGACTGGTTTTCATGTAGTTTGAATGTTGCTGCTGAAGTGCACTTGCTTTGTCGCTTGAGTCTTTTCATAACTCTTGATTTGCAGTCAGCATTCACAGCCATTATTTATCACTCAAGTACAAGGATTAAAGCCTTTAGCTTTTTTGGGTCTACTTGTCTCCAAATACAGGCAGCATTTCTGATATTTTTATGTCCTATACCTCCAGTATAGTAAGAATAATGGCTGTATTTCTTTTACATACGTTCTGTAGCATGTCATTGTTAGCTGGTTATGTGTGCTTCTGGGCCTGTTTGTAGGTAAACAGTATTACTAAACAGTGCGGCTAGCCAAACTCATTTAGAGCTTTGTTAATGTAATCGTGGCTCTGCTAGTAAGACGGGAGCCAGTGGAGTTTTACAAGGCTGTTTTCTGATTCTCAACTCTTATTTTTGCTAGCCAAACTGTTGCTTCTTTTTCTATATAATTTATATATATACACACACCCTCTCACACTGGGGTGGCTTGTGTAGGAAAAGTGTGTCTTTGTAGCACATCTGTGTAACCCACTGAGCTTTCCACCCACTACCAGCTTCAGAAATACCAAAGGCTGAGAGAATAGCTGGAAAAGATGTGGACGGTGAAGGCAACAGTGTTTCCAGAAGTAATTGCCCCAAAACTGGGAGAGTGGCTGCAGCAGATCCTAGGAACAACATGTGCGTGTGTGAGAGATTTTACACACGCACAAAGACACATTTGTCCTTGATATGCACAGCTGCGCCACAGTTTAAACTTTCAAATCAAACCAATCATGTTTTTAATTAATATTTAAAGTACACATTACAGGCTGTAATTGAATGGTATTTGCATACATTTAGGTTTCACCATGTTAATACAAGTCTTTTTGCACTCGTTTCATGGCACCATAAATTTTGCGACATTTGGGTTCACAGGTGTTTGATCACTCAGGTGTGTAATCATAATATTAAATAATGCACCCTGCCATCGGGCCCAAGTTGTCCAGAATTGGTTTGAGGCGCATTCTGCAGAGTTCTGACAAATGGTGTCGTCTGCACGTACACCCAATATGAGCCCAATTGAGCATTTCTGGAATGTGGTGGAGAGGTCCCTTCCCACCTGAGATCCCGTACCTACAAACCCCACAGAGCTGTGGGTGGCAATCCAAACGGCATGGCTCAGCATCCAGGATGGAAGGACACTGGAGGGATACTTCCATCCACTTGTGGAAATGAGGACACGTCAAGTTGCTGCACTTCACCAGGCTAGGGGAGAACCTACATGATACTAGTTCCTGTGCCGTGACTTTTGGCATGTCCAGTATATAAAAGAAGCAACAGGTATATTTTAACCTCCCCACCTGAACCAAGGAGGAAACGATGGGTCATGATAAGTGTCAGTTGAGAGATGAGTGTTTTGATGCATCTTCTATCAGTGTGGAGGTTTTGGGATTTATATCCTTTCCCCCCCCCATCATATTTTTGCCTAGATGTTTGTACATGCATTGCGAGCTTTTCTCTTTCACGTTATGAACATTACACTGTAGCTTCTTTATGTCCTTTGAATGAGCACAACCACATTTGAGATCTGTGTGCTGGAATGGTGGTGCCGTTCCCTCATTTTCCTCTTATGTTTTACCCAGACCAAGTTGAAGTGCAGTACAGAACTAAAGTGGTGAAGTACACCTGGCCCAGGCCTTACCATGCGGTCACCTCAATCCCATGGGTGAAGGTGACCTTAGCCGATGGACGAACTCTGAAGACCAAGCTGCTGGTGGGATTAATGTATTGTGTGTCTGTGTCTGTGTCTGTGTCTGTCTGTGTGTGAGAGAGATGTACCCAGCATTACCCATGTATGAAGACCCTGAAAGGGTAATGAGCTTGGCCATCCCCTGTTTCAGATTGGGGCTGACGGCTCCAACTCCATGGTCCGGAGGGAGGCAGGGATCCCCACTGTCAAGTGGAATTATGACCAGTCTGCCGTAGTAGCTGTCCTGCATTTATCTGAGGTATGTCAAGAACGAAAATCTAAACCTTACTGGCAGAATGTGTGCACGCGTGTGTGTATGCATGTGTGTGTGCGGTTATTGGCATGTAACTGGAGAGCTTTTGGTCTCTTTAAAGTATTTCAGTAGCTCTTTTTGTTTTTCTCAAATGTGCAGCCCACTGAAAACAACGTGGCATGGCAGAGGTTTCTCCCAACAGGACCCATTGCAATGCTCCCGGTAAGATGCCCCTGACCATGGTAGAGGACATTGTATGTGTTTGAGCTCTGTCCCTTAAGCCTGCAGTATCAGCCTATGTTTATTCTGGCTAAATGGGGGGGGGGGGGATTTCACATTTATTATTCATTTCAGTACAATGTTGTGTTTTTTTTTTGTTTTTTTTTGTTTTTTTTTTTGTTTTTGATTGGTTATGGCTATTATTGTTTAGCTGTCAGACAGAGAGAGCTCCCTGGTCTGGTCCACCTCTCATCAGCATGCAGAGGAACTCTTACAGATGGATGAGGAGAGCTTTGTGGATGCCATAAACTCTGCATTTGTGAGTCAACATGAAGTTTGATCCGTCATCCCTGTATTGATTTCAGATCGCCATGTACCTGTTGACTTATTTCATACTGGAACGGAAGTATGTCAGCATAGGATACAGGTTCATTGGTGACTTGTGTCTGGGTTCATGAAGGTTCAGTTCAATTCTCACACTAAAACTTAAGTCATGCAAAGTTTGGGACTGACCCTTCCCAGAAACCATGTAACAATAATCCTGGCTTGGCACCTCTTCCACAGTGTTTAATGCCTTTTTGCAAGCACCTCTCTCTCTCACACACACACACACACACACACACACACACACACACACACACACACACACACACACCGCTCACAAGGTTTCATATAAATCCAAAAAAACCTACTGTTCCCAAGCTGGCTATTTTTACTGGGCCGCCTGGTCACAGGCCCGTGGGTTTAAGTCATGCTTGCCTTCAGGACCGGTTTGCTAATTAAACCCATGGCTTGCCAGTGTTGTTAATTACTGCGTGGAACTTTTAAAAAAAAAAATAAAAATTTCTCTCTCTCTCTCTTTTTCTTCAGACCAAGTGTTATCAAGTTTGGGGCCTCATCAGCATCTTATTTTAATCAGATGAAAGTGTAGAAGTAAATAAATCGCTGCTATGAACGTGTGCATATGTTTAGTGACCTCTTCTGTTTTCCCACCCCTGCCCTCAACTTACCAGTCTTATAGCAAGTTGAGATAATGATGCTGTGCACTGATTGATTCTTTGTTCTTTAATTTAGTCTCTTTAAGCTGAGCTGCTTTTCAGCAACACGATGCCCAGCTGACCAATTGGAAACTAATGCGTGCAAATTGCATGCCAGTAGACAATTGCGGGGCATGGTGATTCTAAGCAGTTGCTGCCAGCCATTGTTTTGATCAGCAATGCAAAATTAATTTGATGTTCATCAATCACTCAGTGTTCTTGGTTTAGGAAGAGCTTCACATATTTTTGGTTTGATCAGAGGAATAACTTCTAAAAAACCTTCTGCTGATTTCACTGAAAAGTTTTGGATTATATGAATGTTTCACATAAGATGTCAAGATTTTAACTGCGCAAAAGTAGCTATCTATATAGATGGCGGTGCAGTACATGATCCATATTTGACTTCCCATTTGCTTCTCCATTGTATTTCTAGGCCCTTCCCACTCATGTGTCTCTATTGGTCCCCACAGTGGAGTAATGAGAACCAGTCTGAGCTGGTAGAGGCTGCTGGTTCCCTGTTCCGCGCTGCTCTATCCTTCTTGATGCCCGATGGCACGTCCACCCGTCAGCTTCCACCCAGCGTGGCGGGTGTGGGTCCAAAGAGCCGGGTCATGTTCCCTCTAGGGATGGGACACGCCTCCGAGTACATCCGCCATAGAGTGGCCCTCATTGGGTATGTGCATTTCTGCCCTCTTTGGGATCCAGTTGGTCATTATGTAAGCCCGGGGTTCCACTTGTTCATTTTGTTTCAGCTTCTCAGCATAAGATCTCAGTTTTCCATTGTAACCATTTAGAGAGATGTTAAAGAATTTAATCCATCTGCTAATTTTTTTTTTCTCAATAGTGACATGATTCAGTTAATTTTACTGAGTATTTGGTTTGTTCCTGTCTTTGAATTATTAATGTTTCTCCTTTCAGGGATGCTGCACATAGAGTACACCCTTTAGCAGGCCAGGGTGCCAATCTGGGTTTTGGGGATGTGTCCTGCCTGGCACGGGTGCTAAGTCAAGCAGCCTTTAATGGGAAAGACCTTGGTAGGTGTACCATGATGAACAGCCAAGCTGGAAAGATGTCAGACTATATGCTAATTTTCTTATGTGCCACACATTCATGGGTTGAAATTTAGTATTTTTATTTAATATTCATAAGTAATAGTGTTTGTTGAATTCACTTAGTATGGGACACACAGGATCATATTCAACAACTCATTTTCCAAATCCCTGAGGAATAACCAAAAAAAATAATTTAGGTTCCTAGTTTGGTTGTGGTTAGAAATTTGTTACTGAATAACTTTAACGCTAAACTTCATACTTGAATTCTCAAACCTGAAGATCAGCAGATCTCAAGATGTAACCCGCATAATGTCTGACTACGTGCCATGATATGTTTTAAACTCCATTGCCCTTTGACCTCCAGGAGAAATGCAGCACCTTCTGGAGTATGAGACGGAGCGTCAGCGGCACAATCTGCCCATGATGGCCGCCACTGACCTCATGAAGAGGCTCTACTCTACTAACGCTGCCCCCATGGTGCTACTGAGAACCTTGGGTATACAGGCCACTAATGCACTGCCGCCTCTCAAAGTAAGTGTGTGCTGTCTCCTCCCTGTGCATCTTCTCAGGCACTCCTACCCAGCACATTGCATTAATGTTATTCTCATTTTATGAGAATAGTGCTTACCTAACTACTGACTTTAATAGTTAGCACAATGTACCTGACTACTGGCTTTCAGTAGCTGGCACATTGTACCTGACTACTGGCTTTCAGTAGCTGGCACATTGTACCTGACTACTGGCTTTCAGTAGCTGGCACATTGTACCTTCAGATCTGGTGCCCTCCCTTTCCTAGCTCTTATTTTACAGCATCTTTTTCTAATCAACAATTTTTTTTCCTGCTCTCATGTTTTTCTTTCCACTCTGTCATCTGTGACTCTTCTCTTATCTCGTTCCAACTCCCTTTCAGCCTCCTTTCCTCTCTTCTACTCCTCTGACGTCTCATTCTCTCTAACCCCATCCCCCGTCTTGTACTGTGATTACATGCTCTTCTACACTGAACCACGTCTGTAATTTACATGGCCAGAAGCACTACTACAGCTAAGATTAGCCCTAAATTCTCTGTTACTGGGAGTGTGTGGGTGGGGTTTGAAGGCTGGGCACAAGCTGTGTTGGCTTGTGTTTTCACACTCCTCTTATTGCAGGCCGCTCACATGAAATGGTTTCATTCCTTTGCTAAGCAATCGACCAACAAAACCATAACTTGTTGCAAATCCTTCTCCTGGGAGGCTGTGGGATTATCTTGCATACAATAGCAAATGCTAAGGTCTTGATTTGTAGGGTTGTAACATGGACAGCATTCTGTTCCCCTTGTGTATCAAAAGAGGAAACGGTCGTTTCTTACAGTTTTGTGAATTGTGTACCATATGACTTTGGAATGTGCTAGCCAAGAGATAATTATATATTTGCCTTCTTGTGCCCACAGGAGCAGATTATTGCATATGCCAGCAAGTAAAATGGTACTTGCACCCTGGAGCCACTTGTGTGATGCGTCTTCAAGATGCCTTGGCAACTTTGGCTATAGAATGTAAAAGTGTAAATTAATAAATTTATATTTGAACACCTAACATACGAGATGTTCTTTGTGATTTCAACCTTGGGATTGTAAATGTATGGGTAAATTTAATTTGTATTTGAAATAAATTTCTCAGATAGAGGGAAAATCTGATTGAGATTCATCATAAATCCATAATGAGGAAGCACTGGTACCAGAAATGGCAAGCTAAAGTAAGACTAGCCTGCCACCAAACGTACTCAGTGACACCATCTAGTTCATTACTATTGATAAGGTTGCATGTGTTCCAGAGTATCAGCTGGAATTTTGCATAGTAATAACATAGTTTAGATCAAATATAATTAATTGTAGGCCTAACACACATTTACAAGTTAAGATTTAAGTTAGCTGGGCTGTGGAAATAAATACTGGCAGATCAATACCAAACGATGCTAATATGGTACTACCCATTATATATGTACTTTTTTTTTTTTTTTTACAATAAATATACCATCCCAGGCAATAAACAGTTTTCAGTCTGGCAGCTAAGTTCAAAAGGACACTTGGGCAACAGATGTTAACAATTTTGTTTTAATGACATGGTACATGTACAACACAATCATGTCTTACATAACATTGACTGCAATAGTTTCAAGCATATGTATAGCATTTACTGTGCTTTAAGCATTACATGTCCAACATAACTTTCAAAAAGAAACAAGGAAAGCAACACATGAGGATGTTTTGTATTATACAGTTTGTGGGTCTATTTGGGTTATTTACTGATCTATACAGAGAAAGTCATTGTGAATAAACATGAGCATAGTAAGACTAGTTTGTAGAAATTCAAGAATAGTACACATATTAATGAAGTAACAGTGCTGCATTTGAACTGTTAGGAGTTAGGTAGAAAATATCTATATGTAATAAATATCTATACAATAATTCACAAACCACTTAGCATAAGTGCATTGAGCAAATAAAAAGTTATGGCAAAGAGGTGTTCAGGTTATCTGCAGGGGTGCTTGATTAACACAATATCACTGGCTGACTGTAGGTTAGGTTAAAAACCTGAGTAATAATAAACTGACAAATCAATAATAATTTAACAATTTGTCTGTCCAACTGGCACCTAAATGTCCAAAAGTACACACAGCATTCCTGTTCTAGCACTAGATGTTCCAGTCCCAACATTTAAACAGCAAAGCTCTTCAACAAACACACAGACATAAATACATAAAAGAGCATTCATGTACCTGATTGAATTCAATAACAAGATGATTTACTCCTATAAATCCTATACCTGTTTTCCAACCAATAACAACAAGCATTTCTCACTCATACACTGTAGCAGTACGACCTACAGGTGAAGTGTGATGTGCTAGTCTGAGGGGGTTTAATGCTTTGGGAATTTTTACTAAATTTTGATCAATGCACTTTAATAGCTGTTGTCTATTTCTGGACACAGTACTACCAAGTACTAACAGTTAGATACAGTAACTAAGAAAAACCTATGGGCAACTCCAAAT